>NC_090231.1:55570388-55835388 GCF_024489055.1 Chanodichthys erythropterus
TGTGAAAAGTTACCTGATCTCTTCTTCTGGGGTGTGGAAAATCCACTCCACAGGCTGGTGCGTGGGCAGACACCGGTCATCACAGTCAGACAGAGAGAAGTCCGTTTTCATCCTCTGATAAGGTTTGTGCTCATATTCCTGTGCAGTGAGAAAAATATTTAAAGCATGGTAAGTCACTTTAAAATCTCAGGTCTTTCAATGTCTCTAACCATATGCGGGTGACATCTCTCTCCTCGATAGCTGCGCACATCTTCCAGATCAAGAGTGGCTGTGACAACCTCCTGCAGGTCAAAAGAAACGTATCTGATTGATCAAACTGAAATGTTTGGCATGTTAATCACAGCCACTCCAGTTTCAATATTCAAGCCCTTACCACATCCTCGAGTGAGAACTGCGCTCCTCTGGCAACAATATCTCCATTGATGGCAATCATAGCACACCCATCATAGTACAGACGGTCTCCATCACAGCCCTTCTGATTGGCAAACAGATAGATCCCTCCACTCTGAAACATATTCAGAACATGTCAGTGTCACCAACAGGAAAAATAACTTCTAATTATAAGGCTCATTGTCACCTTTGCCTTTACAAAGGCCACTTGAAATTTAGTTGGTTTCATACAGTATACACCGATCAGGCATAACATTATGACCACCTTCCTAATATTGTGTTGGTCCCACTGTTGCTGCCAAAACACCTCTGACCCGTCGAGGCATGGACTCCTCTAGACCCCTGAAGGTGTGCTGTGGTATCTGACACCAAGATGTTAGCAGAAGATCCTTTAAGTCCTGTAAGATGTGAGGTGGAGCCTCCATGGATCGGACTTGTTTGTTCAGCACATCCCACAGATGCTCGATTAAATTGAGATCTGGGGAATTTGGAGGCCAAGTCAACACCTCAAACTCATTGTTGTGCTTCTCAAAGCATTCCTGAACCATTTTTGCTTTTGCTGAACCACCCTGACTGATCTGCAGCTCCATACACAACAAACTGATGCTCTGTGTATTCTGACACCTTTCTATCAGAACCAGCATTAACTTCTTGAGCAATCTGAGCTACAGCAGCTCGTCTGTTGGATCGGACCACACGGGCCAGCCTTCACTTCCCATGTGCATCAATGATCTTGGCCGCCCATGACCCTGTCGCCGGTTCACCGCTGCTCCTTCCTTGGAGCACTTTTGATAAACACTGACCACTGCAGACCGGGAACACCCCACAAGAGCTGCAGTTTTGGAGATGCTCTGATCCAGTCGTCTAGCATCACAATTTGGCTCTTGTCAAACTCACTCAAATCCTTACGCTTGTCCATTTTTCCTGCTTCTAACACATCAACTTTGAGGACAAAATGTTCACTTGCCTCCTAATTTATCCCACCCACTAACAGGTGCCGTGATGAAGAGATAATCAGTGTGATTCACTTCACCTGTCAGTGCTCATAATGTTATGCCTGATCGGTGTGTATATATGTGTGTGTGTATATATGTGTGTGTGTATATATGTGTGTGTAAATCTATATACCTTTGTGGTGGCAGATTTGACCAAGTTCACCCTGTGGTCAGCCTTACGTAGCTCATGGTAACTTGCAGAGGAATTGGTAAAAATCTCAATGCCATCTAAACCCATGTCAACATGTGGACTAAAGAAAGAAGTAAAAGAAAGTTCAGTTCCTCAAATGAAAGCAATTATGAAACTATATGTACATCATTCATGTTTCATTTCACCTAATTGTAGCACAACAACAACAACAAAAAACATGTCTAAATGTTCTCTGCAGGAGATTAGGAAAGGAGTTAAAGGGATAGTTCACCCAAAAATGAAAATTTGATGTTTATCTGCTTACCCCCAGGGCATCCAAGATGTAGGTGACTTTGTTTCTTCTGATTGATGATTTTTAACTCCAACTGTTGCCGTCTGTCAGTCGTATAATGGCAGTAGATGGGAACTTCATCTATAAGAGTAAAAATGCACAGACAAATCCAAATTAAACCCTGTGGCTCGTGACGACACATTGATGTCCTGAGACACGAAACGATCGGTTTGTGCGAGAAAATGAACAGTATTTAAATAATTTTTTACCTCTAAAACACCACTATGTCCAACTGCCCTCGATATTTGGTTAGTGAGGTCAAAAAACATCATCAGAGCACATTCAGAAATCACCAACCGGATGCTCAAGGCAGTTGGACATTGTGGTGTTTTAGAGGTAAAAAATTATATAAATACTGTTCGGTTTCTCACACAAACTGATCGTTTCGTGTCTCAGGACATCAATGTGTCGTCACGAGCTGCACGTTTTAATTTGGATTTGTCTGTGCATGTTTATTGACTCTTATAGATTGTGTGACCGTTCACTCACATTATAAGACTGACAGACGGCAACGGTTGGAGTTAAAATCATCATTTGTGTTCTACTGAAGAAACAAAGTCACCTGCATCTTGGATGCGCTGGGGGTAAGCAGATAAACATCAAATTTTCATTTTTGGGTGAACTGTCCCTTTAAGGAACAACCTAGTAAGAATTCATTAAAAAATAATCATTTGCCATTCATATAGTATTGATGAGATGATTATTTGCAGAATAATACCTCCTGGGGTTCCACAGCTCAGCACAAATCTCACTCCCTATGCAGGTGTCCTTAGTGGACAGCACCCCATCTCCAAATGGCACTGTGGTCTACCAATGACGACAGCTGAAATGATTATTTATGCCTAATAAAGTTTATATTATATGCATGTATATATTATATAATCTATAGTTTTATGAAATGTTTTGATGATTCATTTTTGAAGTAATGAGGAAGCATACTTTACCTGTCCGGTCACATCTTGGATCATTCTGGGTAAAAAGTACTCCTCAATATGTCTGCAAATTTCATGTCATTTATCAATATGACTGTGATTTATCACTGGTTTTCCTGGGCAAATATTTGTCTAATATAAGATGCAATTTACTGTACATACCTGGGTCGACTCCAAGGTGAAAACCATCGAAATTCCCTGTTGTTGCCGTAATTAGCCAAGAGCATTTTAGGACGGATTAACAGTATCTTTCTGTCGGATACAAAAATTATTATCATAATGATACATTGAACAGTAATGCAAATGCTTTATAGTAAAATCATACTTGTTCAAGAAAATGACTCTGCAGTTATATCGAACATTGTGATGCATAACAGGCCTGTGGAAAGAGCACATAAAAACATATTTAAGAAATCATAAAACATATTTAAAAATGACTTTTCCCTAATGTTTTGAACAATATCACCTACATTCCCACATCACAGATGATGTCTTGGGTCAAAGGAGATTCCAAGAGCGACTTCAGGACCTGGAAACAGTGTAGCAGCGTGTCTGACTCGTAGAAGTGATCCGCACAGCCGTACCCACTGATGCAAACACCACAAAATACAGTATCATCAGTTTACTCAATTTACTGAATTACTTTCCAACATTACATTTTAGTTCTGTATTTATTTCATGCTGCATTGTTGTATGTTAGAGAAATAAAATATTTTCTCTAATAAAAAAATTATAATACTTAGCTTGCACATAAAAATAAAATTCAATGCATCATGACCATATAGAGTGTGTCGTAACTGTACTTAAATGCATCACACATTAATTGTGGGAGACAATATTACCAGATTTCTAGCTCTGGTCCCAGTCTGTACTTGGCTCCTTTCTGCTTGGCTATCTCAATACCTGTTTTGGAGAGCAAAGCAGATTTAAAAATGAGGTCGAGGTCACTTTAACATCATAAAAACTTTAGGTGACAAATTGCAGATGAAGAGTTGCAACTTACTTTTAAGTATTCTTGACAAGTTGCCTTCAAAATCCAGTGCCCACTGATTCAAAGAGCAAGTCGCTAATGTAACCTTGCGACCCATTTTGTGCAACTAGAAATTATATAAAATGTATCAAAACAACTCTGCACCTGACTGTAGTTGTGCAACAGCACTCGAAACTTTTATTTACTGTAGTTCCATTTCCGGACTGTACAATCAGTACGCACTTCAAAATAAAAGTCGCGTAAGGAAGGCTATTTAAAAACTCCATTAAAGCAGTGAATAAACATTGAGGTTAAACATACTTTGCTCAAGAACATGCAGTCTGGTCTGTCTACTTATTAATCTACCACCACCATAAAATATAGTTTAAACGTATTTAAAGTTGTAAATTATGTGCCTTTAAGGATAAACATATAACTGTATAGACTGTAAAAAAAGAGTCAAGCTGCTCTTTCACTAAAAAAAAAAAAAGTACCCGAATAAATTTTAAATAAATAAATAATAGACCCTTTTCACATTTCCGTTATTCTCAGAAGCGGAAGTCATCATAGTTGGGTAAACTTTTATAACAGTGAATGAAAGACTTCATTAAATATATTTTTATGTTTCCATTTGCTCAAACAGCAAAAGAAAAACTCCACAATAGTGTTTTCATATCTCTAAAAAGAGGGAAAAAATAGAGAGCTATTGATAATGGCAGTCAGAAGAGAGAAAGTTGTCATTTTTACTGTCACTCCCATAGAAAAACCCTCACAGCAGCCTTAAAGGGTTAGTTCACCCAAAAATGAAAATTCTGTCATTTCACCTCATGCCGTTTTACACCCGTAAGACCTTCGTTGATCTTCGGAACACAAATTAAGATATTTTTGATGAAATCTGAAAGATTGAGTACAGTGGTTCAATATTAATATTATAAAGCAACGAGAATATTTTTGGTGCGCCAAAAAAAACCAAAATAATGACTTATATAGTGATGGCCGATTTCAAAACACTGCTTCAGGAAGATTCGGAGCATTATGAATCAGCGTATCGAATCATGATTCGGATCACGTGTCTAACCGTCAAACTGCGGAAATCACGTGAATTTGGCGATCTGAACCACTGATTCGACACAAAAGATTCATAACGCTCCGAAGCTTCATGAAGAAGTGTTTTGAAATCGAACATCACTATATAAGTCATTATTTTTGTTTTGTTTGTGTGCACCAAAAATATTCTTATCTCTTTATAATATTAATATGGAACCACTGTACTCACATGAACCGATTTAAATATGTTTTTAGTACATTAATGGATCTTGAGAGAGGAAATGTCATTGCTGGCTATGCAGGCCTCACTGAGCCATCGGATTTCAACAAAAATATCTTAATTTGTGTCCCGAAGATTAACGAAGGTCTTACAGGTGTGGAAAACATGAGGGTTAGTAATAAATGGCATTATATAAATTTTTGGGTGAACTAACCCTTTAACTAGTTTTTTTGTAATTTGATGCAACAGTAATACAATACTATTGTTTTAAATGTACATACATTTAAAAACAAATAAATAAATAAAAAAATGTCAGGATTTATGATATTGATGACGTTAAAACGCGTCATCAATGTGAAAAGGGTCTACATTTAATAATACATTTCATTATAATTTGTTATTTTACGTTCCAAAGGTTATTTATTATTATTATTTATTTATCTATTTATTTATTTATTTATGTTTTTTTTTTTGTTTGTTTGTTTTTTTTTGCTTCTCCACCTTCTACAAATTTGCCAGTGGACTAAATCAAGTTTTAACTGTGTGCATGAAAAGGCTGATATTTTCCTTCCACGAGTAAATACTCCTTGTTATAAACTGACGAATTACAATTTTTCGTTGATTTATCAATGTAATAATGTAACTGCGTAAATGTGGTGCAGACGGAAGAGCTCGAAGAAGGCAGCAGGACACTGGGCTGAGATCATCAGGCGCTCATGGGTTCAGGTCTCGGCTGTCCAATCACTGACAAGACTATGTGTTTCGTCTCTCTCTGATTGGATCAGAGGTCATGACGTGGACTGTGGGTGGAGTTAAAACTCGGCCAGAGCAGAGCCATAGAGAGAGATATAACCAAAATTCTCTATATGGCTCAGGGCCAGAGACTCCCATTTGCTCGTTACATCACTGTAAACATCTGGGCAGCGTGAAGTGGCGCAGCATCACCCCTGAAACTGTAAGCATTTGTGATATTTAACTTTTTAAACAGTTGCTTTAATGCATTTGAAATATACGGTTTGCACGTATTATAATGTAATCTTTATTTCAAGGTTGCATGTACAGCATATCGAAATCTCTGTTCTGTGTTTGGTTTCAGTCCAAACACAAGATGAAACTTTATCAACACTATATAATGGTTAATTCTCGTGTAAACACATTTTCTCGATCACTGTACACACACACACACACACCTCTCAGAGATCTGCACCCTGTATGCATGCGGTGATTACAGCTGTCGCACTGATATGACTATAATCTTACACGGCATGTTAGGATAGGAGTCATATTTCACTTTTAATCCGGTTTATTTCGGATTAAGCTCAAGGGGCACATTTACTTTGGCAGAAGAATGACGCACAGGTGTCACGTAGGTACTCCTGACGTTATCTCTGCGTGAAACATTATTGGCTGTTTTTGGCCACTTGTTGATTTTCTGAAACGATTTAAAGGTGCAATATGTAAGAATTTTGCAGTAAAATATCCAAAAACCACTAGGTCAGTGTTATATATTTTGTTCAATTGAGTACTTACAATATCTCAAATGTTTGCAACTATTTGTAAATCATGAGAAAATTGCCATTTTAACCAAGGCTCCGGGACGTGTGAGGAGTCGCCTGTCAATTGCGTCATACCCGCATTACCCTCGGTTTCCGGTTTTATTTTGTAGAAACGATGGAAACGCCAAAGACGCTTTAAAATATTACACGTTTTAATAGAACAGCTGTTTTGATATATTTATAGACAGAAAACGAATTGTTGTTATAAAGCTCAACACGTTTAGTCTTATTGTTTAAATCTAATTTTCTTGATTTTTTGCGAGTACCATGCTTTACCATGCCTCAGAGAAAAACACTATTTTGTGAAGTAGCTAACATAGCATAACCAGATGCAGCTTTATGTTTAATAACAGTAATACAGCATTTTCTCCATCATACAATACGTTTTAAAATTAATTGTATGCCATTTATCAACACAAGCCATCCAGCATTTAATATGATATTGTAAATTCGATCTATCTTACTGCAGTGTGTAACAGTGTCTCACAGCAGCCGCCGAGCGAACGCAACGTTATAACATCATTTTCAACACTCTCAAATGTATCTAATATGATAAACAGAGCTGCGTTTCCTCATACTCATGACCGGAAAAGCGGAAAAGTCCCGCTGCTTGTGAGGCTTGTTTTGCTCAATCGCTCCAACGGCCTCGTTCAGCTCCACAACACTCGGTCCTGCTCTGCTTCATAATGCAGTTAACGTTAATAATCGCATCCTTGAACATGATTTCTTCCCGAGTCCTATCCCTATTCTTTTGCACCATCCGTTGAGGTGAAGACCACATGTCCCAAGATTCCACGCTCAAACTTGCCTTTGTTTTGAATAGACGGACAGAAAATATTACATATTGCACCTTTAAAGGTCATGAAATGAACGTTTGACAACATTGTAATGCCATGAACATGTAATTTCCACCACATCTCAAATAATGTATTGTTTAATAATAATAATGCACAGTTCGTAGGTATCTATGGCATAACTAGCATTTTATGTAGACTGTATTAATAAAGCATAATAAGTGATATTTACCTTGTATATTTACCATCTCAAACATGGTCTTCACTGAAAAAGTCAGCCTTTTGGTAAACAAGTAAACATTTTATTAACTTTGTTAGCACAAATTTTCTTAGTTGTTGTGGAAATGACACCACAACTGAAATTGATTTTGATTATTTCCCTCTTCATTTATATTATCATAGTTTTAAGCATTCACCTTTGTATTTATGCATGTTATACCCTCTTCATATAAAGTGTCTTTAACTACTATGTACTAACATTTAAATTAATCATTTGATACAGTGCACTTATTGTGTACGTAAATGTTTTTTACATTGTACTTATATTTAAAAAAAAAAAAAAACCTGCATGATGTACTAATTACATCTGTAATTACACTTTTGACCCTACCGTCTTTACCCATACCACCAAACCAGCTCCTAACCTCAACTGTTTTCCACCTCAGTAGCAGTAAAAGTGTTTTGCAATACAA
The DNA here is from genome assembly GCF_024489055.1 of Chanodichthys erythropterus. NCBI lineage: Eukaryota > Metazoa > Chordata > Actinopteri > Cypriniformes > Xenocyprididae > Chanodichthys > Chanodichthys erythropterus. Next base: position 55,578,467 of record NC_090231.1, read on the forward strand.
CATGAACATCATGAATTAATTTCTGACTCAAATACATTGTAGTTACATGTTTTTTGTTGCATAAATTATTATGCTGATGACCTGATGTTTCGGGACATGCGTATGAGCGAGTGAAAACATGAATTTTTCAGATAGTTAAGAGAGCGTTAGTTACTTTGCTTCATGACCATGTGATCCTTTGCAGGTGTCTGAATGATGCCACATCCTGTCACATGATTTTGACCACATGACTTGATCCAAAATGGTCCCTTAATATTGGTTACTCCGAATGACATCAATGAAATTATTTTTTTCTGGACGTTCTTTCTCATAACAAAGCAACTACTTCTACACATAATTTTAATACCATTTTGCACTATGTTGATATATGATGTTATAAAATCATGCCAGAATAAAAAATGTATTTACATTTTAAGATATTTTAATCACAAATGAAATGGCTGTATTGACCTTTGGACGGTTAAACCAAATGACCGTTTGACACTTCAAAATCTTTAAAATACCTTTATATGTAGCAAAATATAATTAAAACCTTTTGGATTCAGTAGGAGAGGTCTAGTTGTACTACCTTACATACTTTGGATGTCATATCTTTGTTTTTTATTATTACAAAGGCCTTTGGACAAGAAAAATGATGCGTCATGTTGACCCTTTTAAACAATATAACCCTGAATGGAACATTTCTCTTCTCAACCATCATTGTTCATATAATAAAAGATAAGTTTACAGTTGAGTACAAACCCACAAACCTAAAAAAAGATTAATGCACAGCAAATAGCTTTGCTTGCATAGCATAAGCACACAATTCATAACGTCTTATCAGTTGGAGAGATAACATTATAGTTTACTGCATTAAAGGCAACAGCCCTGTTCCTCTAAATCTGATATTATACATGATAAGTTAAGCTATAAGTCATTATCTAAAACCATGAAATGTCCCATTAACTTTCAGCTTATACAAATGTCATTACTTATCACATTTAGCACATATAATTATAACACCTACATTGTGTTATCTGTTATCTGCAGTGCACTCTGTTCTCCACTTATGCCAGAGACAGGTTTACCATCTCAGAGGTTATTCTTATGCTCCTCCCCCAATCTCTGCTTCCTGAATCTCACGCCTACAGACATCCATGATGGCAGCCGATGCTGTGAGAAAGCGCCATAAGGGCAGCTCCAATGGAGAACGGCCAGGGGTGAAAGACCAAGGAAAGGAGCCGGCACAGTGGGGAAGAGCATGGTAAGTTCAATTCTAAAAGTTCAATATGTTCAAATATCCTGTTTTCACTCGTATTGATAAGCTGTCGATTGCTGTAGGGAGGTGGATTGGTTCTCTCTGACAGGTGTGATCCTGCTGCTGTGCTTTGCCCCCTTCCTCGTCTTTTTCTTCATCGTGGCGTGTGATCAGTACCAGTGCTCCATCAGCCATCCATTACTGGACCTCTACAGCGGTGACGCCACCCTGCTCACCATCTGGAGCCGTGCCCCTTCCTTCTCATGGGCCGCTGCTAAGATCTACGCAGTCTGGGTCACATTTCAGGTGTGCAGAATTACAGAAGAATACAAGTAGTACATGTTACATAATCAGATTACATATTTCAAGTAACGAGTAAAGTAGTGAATTACTTTTAAATTTACAAGAAAATATCTGGATTACACTGAATAAGTAACTCAAGTTACTTTGTTTTCCCATTTATTGACTGACAGCTCTCTTGTCCCAATGTTAAGAGATATCAGGAGTAAGTGCAGATGTGTTGTGTGCGCTGTGTGAACATGATGGTTATTATAGTTCTAGACTAAATGTGAGCATTTACTCATCTCACTTGCACAAAAACTTTCACTTTATTGATTCAATAGATTCGATATTCCTCAAAATGATTAAAAACAGTGAAATGCAAACTCAGAATATACCAATGTCTTTGCTGCTGACCTTCGATGATCCAATTCAACGCTAGGAATAATCAAAAATGACTTTACTTAAGCATCACATTTGTGTTGCGTTTTTTATTATTGTTTTTATTGCTAAAGTAAAAGGCTGTGTCCAAAATCATGTCCTTTACCCTAAAATAGGGCACTATTTGAGCCAGCCATTTGTAGTGGTGTCTGAAACTGTAGTAGACATTATCGAGTGCACTCATTCAATCCCATAATGCACCTTAATAATGAGTGTACAACTGATGTACGCTCAACGGCTAGAGAATACCCATAATGCACTGTGAGAGTCATGCTGAATGATTTCCCGCGTCTGATCAGAAGATGGCGCCCACAGCTGAATCATCCATCCCTCCATCCATTTTCCAAACTGCTGGTCCAATGTGGATACAGCGTAATATAATACAGAAATAAATTCCTTTTTAATTGATTATTAAATTGTTTGATTAAGGTTTATGCATGACAGAGTTCAAGAAAAATATTTTTCATTACTATTGTAGCTGCCAGTTCACTCCTTCAAGTGAAATATATTAGTAGAGTAATGTAGGGAATAGTGAATGAGGGTATAGGGGGTGATTTCGGACACAGCATTTCTTCTCCTGCATCCTATTCTTCTGCAATCCAGAATGGCTGCATAGCTGAAAGGGTTAGTTCACCCAAATATGAAAATCATGTCATTAATTAGTTCTACACCTGTAAGACCTTCGTTCATCTTCGGAACACAAATTAAGATATTTTTTGATGAAATCCAAAAGGTACAGTGGGTACGGAAAGTATTCAGATCCCCTTAAATGTTTCACTCTTTGTTATATTGCAGCCATTTGCTAAAATCATTTAAGTTCATTTTTCCTCAGTAATGTACACACAGCACCCCATATTGACAGAAAAACACAGAATTGTTGACATTTTTGCAGATTTATTAAAAAAGAAAAACTGAAATATCACATGGTCCTAAGTATTCAGACACTTTGCTGTGACACTCATATATTTAACTCAGGTGCTGTCCATTTCTTCTGATCATCCTTGAGATGGTTCTACACCTTCATTTGAGTCCAGCTGTGTTTGATTATACTGATTGGACTTGATTAGGAAAGCCACACACCTGTCTATATAAGACCTTACAGCTCACAGTGCATGTCAGAGCAAATGAGAATCATGAGGTCAAAGGAACTGCCTGAAGAGCTCAGAGACAGAATTGTGGCAAGGCACAGATCTGGCCAAGGTTACAAAAACATTTCTGCTGCACATAAGGTTCCTAAGAGCACAGTGGCCTCCATAACCCTTAAATGGAAGACGTTTGGGATGACCAGAACCCTTCCTAGAGCTGGCCGTCCGGCCAAACTGAGCTATCGGGGGAGAAGAGCCTTGGTGAGAGAGGTAAAGAAGAACCCAAAGATCACTGTGGCTGAGCTTCAGAGATGCAGTCGGGAGATGGGAGAAAGTTGTAGAAAGTCAACCATCACTGCAGCCCTCCACCAGTCGGAGCTTTATGGCAGAGTGGCCCGACGGAAGCCTCTTGTGCAAAACACATGAAAGCCCGCATGGAGTTTGCTAAAAAAACACCTGAAGGACTCCAAGATGGTGAGAAATAAGATTCTCTGGTCTGATGAGACCAAGATTGAACTTTTTGGCCTTAATTCTAAGCGGTATGTGTGGAGAAAAGCAGGTACTGATCATCATCTGTCCAATACAGTCCCAACAGTGAAGCATGGTGGTGGCAGCATCATGCTCTGGGGGTGTTTTTCAGCTGCAGGGACAGAACGACTGGTTGCAATCGAGGGAAAGATGAATGCGGCCAAGTACAGGGATATCCTGGAAGGAAACCTTCTCCAGACTGCTCAGGACCTCAGACTGGGCCGAAGGTTTACCTTCCAACAAGACAATGACCCTCAGCACACAGCTAAAATAATGGAGTGGCTTCACAACAACTCTGTGACTGTTCTTGAATGGCCCAGCCAGAGCCCTGACTTAAACCCAATTGAGCATCTCTGGAGAGACCTAAAAATGGCTGTCCACCAACGTTTACCATCCAACATGACAGAACTGGAGAGGATCTGCAAGGAGGAATGGCAGAGGATCCCCAAATCCAGGTGTGAAAAACTTATTGCATCTTTCCCAAAAAGACTCATGGCTGTATTAGATCAAAAGGGTGCTTCTACTAAATACTGAGCAAAGGGTCTGAATACTTAAGACCATGTGATATTTCAGTTTTTCTTTTTTAATAAATCTGCAAAAATGTCAACAATTCTGTGTTTTTCTGTCAATATGGGGTGCTGTGTGTACATTATTGAGGAAAAAAATGAACTTAAATGATTTTAGCAAATGGCTTCAATATATAAAAAAATTTAAGGGGGTCTTAATACTTTCCGTACCCACTGTATATGACTTGTCCATAGACCGCAGTATAATCAACGCATAACTTTCCATAAAAAGTAACTAAGTAACTTAATTAGTTACTTTTTAGGGAGTAACACAATATTGTAACTCATCACTTTGGTAGTGATAAAGATTTGAATGGTTTCGGACTTGAATTGTGAGGTTCGGTTGTCTCTACACCAGGTGGTGCTGTACATGTGCGTTCCAGATTTACTGCATAAGATCCTTCCAGGCTATGTGGGAGGAGTTCAGGATGGTGCCCTAACACCAGCAGGTAATAAAAAATAGATAATTAATTTATCAGAAATATTAATGTACATTTACTCAATTGACTCAATTTTTGAAGATGTGGTAAAAGGTACACTGGAGTGACTTCTTTTAGTTTTAAAACATAAAAAAAAATCATAATTATTCCAAACTTTTGACTGCTAGTGTCAAAATGTTTTTGTTTCTCTCAGGTTTGATTAACAAGTATGAGGTCAATGGTCTGCAGTGCTGGATTATCACTCATGTTTTATGGGTGGCTAATGCTCAATACTTCCACTGGTTTTCACCAACCATCATCATTGACAACTGGATCCCTCTGTTATGGTGCACCAACATCCTCGGCTATGCCGTGTCCACATTCGTTTTCATTAAGGCTTATCTGTTCCCCACCAACCCAGAGGACTGGTGAGAAAACACATTGTGATTATTTACTGTACATGCAGTGGGTATAAAAACATGCAGATGAATGCAAGTAAAATCATGTCAGATCTTTTTCCACTTATAATTTTATAATGAAACCAACATAATTTGAGTAAGAACAACACACATCATTTGTAAGCTTTTTGCAGCATATAGCTTCAGCAATAAAAAAAATAAATAAATAATAATAATAAAAAATTCAGTGTTAATCAGCATCATTTAAATTATGACTGGAGGATTTTAATTACTTTTCAGTAAGAGTTTGAATGTAATCAGTTAATATGTGTTCATATTTTCTTTTTTCCCCTTTATATTTGTTTCTTAAATTAATTTAGTTTGTTTAAAATTACTTTAAGGATGGATAAAGATCTGACATGATTTATTTTGCATGTCTAATGTAAATGATAATAATCACAAATTATGTTCCTTTTTTTTATTTTATAATTTGTAAAATAATACCACTACGACTACTACTACTACTAATAATAATAATAATGAATAATTATTTTACTTAATTGTTTGCAGCTTTTTATTTATTTATTTTTTTGTCTTAAAAAAGGTCCTTAAAAGTCTTAATTTGTCATTCCATAGTTTAAGGCCTTAAAAAGGTCTTATATCAGAGCACAAAGACTTAAATTCAGAAAAGTCATGGCATTAAATGTTGCATGCATTGCAAGAAAAAAGCACAAATATCTAAACATCCTTAAATCAAAATACATTTACTTGAGAAGAAAAATGAAGATATGAAGTCTTATTTTCTGAGAAATTAAGACAAAATTAACCAAGTTTACACTTAAAACACAAACAAATATGTCAATGGTCTTGAATTCATTTTAATCATAAAGCAAACCATTTTGATCAATTTAACAGAAAACAAGACAACTTCTTACCTTATACCACTTTGCTTCTCAAGTAACTGTATCTTGATGTAAGAATCTTTAGGTATTTGCACTGGAAAACAAGACAAAAATACTGATTTTTTTTGAGCAGTGTGATCAGAAGGTACATTAAAAGTTATGTCCATATTCCAGTGGTTTTGAGCAGAGATATTCAAAATGATTTAAATTAATGTATATCTGTTGGAAGTTGTATTTCCAAACTCTGAAATGTTGCTAATACAACTCCCCGTGTTTCTCCCTCAACATTTACATTTAGAGAACGTGTTTTGTTCCCTTGACTTTATTCCTCAGATTTTCGCTTGGTCTTAAAAAGGTCTTTAAAACGTAATTTAGTAAAATTTTTACCGTCTTGTTCTTATTTGATTTGCAGTAAATTCACAGGCAACATCTTCTACAACTACATGATGGGAATTGAGTTCAATCCTCGTATAGGACAATGGTTCGACTTCAAGCTTTTCTTCAATGGCCGGCCGGGTATCGTGGCGTGGACCCTGATTAACCTATCCTATGCGGCCAAACAGCAGGAGCTGTATGGTTATGTGACAAACTCCATGATCCTGGTCAATGTTTTGCAAGTGAGTCATGTAGCCACTAGGTGGCACTATAAGACAACTCAGTAGCTCTTATCTACTGCTCATACATCCTTTACCACTGCACTACAACATAACATCAATAATGCAAAAAAATATGTATGGATACTCAAGTAAAGCTAAGTTGTTTTAGTCCAGTAAGTGTTATTCTTATGTTTTCTTTATAAAAATCAGCTAATATTTCACAGCAAAAACGCATGCATACCACAACATGTTAGAATGATACGTTTTACCTGCTAAAAAAGTATAAAGTATCAATCAGATGAACGAGGGCATATAGTGGATTATGTGCTACATGTTTTTCAGCAAACTCATGTTGATCATTTAGAGGCCTTAGAAATAAATGTATCAAATATGATACGGTAGGCTTTATGGGGTTAAAATTGAGTATTGATTGTGTATTGATTCATAAAGTGTTGTTTTATTTTATCCATATTATTCCCATCACTACCTCATATCACCAATGTGACTTCTCTCTTCTCTAAGGCCATCTATGTACTGGATTTCTTCTGGAATGAAGCCTGGTACCTCAAGACTATAGACATCTGCCATGATCATTTTGGCTGGTACCTGGGCTGGGGAGACTGTGTGTGGCTCCCTTTCCTCTACACGCTGCAGGTGTGTATCTGAACAGCAGATCCAGGGCTTGAGTTCTGCTGGATGTGGCATCTGCAATACTGGATTCACTATTTTATAGAGCTGCACAATTCTGAATAAATGATGAATCACTATTTTTTTTTTTTGTTTGTTTGTTTAAAATAAAGATCACGGTTCTGAAGAGACAACTAAAACGATATAATGTCATTTACGTTCTGACAAAATCATTTTTATTTTTTGTTTTAATCAGGATGAATGAATAATTCAATGACTCATTTCGCTTTACTTTTTTCATTGCTCTATGAATCAGTGTTTTTTGAACGAATCTTTTGAAAGAATGATTCAGTGACAAACACATTTTTAACTGCTATTTGTCACCACCTACTGGTGTAACAATGTAATTGATAGAGTCTTTATTTGAAGTGTCAAGTTAAGGTGATTTAGTTGATTTTGTACATTACCGTAGACTTAAGTAGCCGGGTTTCCATTATGGATTTGCACAAAACTTGCAATATTTTCTAAATGTTGATAAAAATCTATTGCGAAATGACGCCGTTTCCATTAACTGATGTTATGCGACCAAAACATATTTTTTTTCCTCTAGTGATAAGTCATTCCAAAAAACCTGGCAATGGATTTTCGTATATTTACGTTTATCACAGCCACTGCACTACCCATTATTTTTAATTGAAGGAGATGTAGGTGTGTTATCCAAGCATTAATGGCATAGAAAGTCCCTTATACTTGGGAGCAGCCATGTAAGGCCAAAAATACCGTGCCATCTTTAATGCCAGGTGACCTGAAAATACGGAAAAACTGTTTCCATTGCAGTTTTGCAAAATATGCCTTTTTCGAATTGCCTGAAAACCACCTCGTGCGAACGTAAAGGTTTCTTTTATGATATATGGGATTTTTTTGCGAAATTGACGTGTTTCCATTGGGCGTATTTTCAATTCGCATCTTCAATTTGCCCAATTTGAAGGGTAATGGAAATGCAGCTAGTGTTTATATCGGAACTATAAACTTTTATCCCAGTACTTCTGTGATAATTTGGATTACTGTATCAGAAATAATGATCCTGTGTGGTTCAAAAGACTGTTTGCGAAGCTTTTTAATACCTATCAAGTGTGCCGCACACGTGCTGAAAAGTGATGCCAAAACATTTTGATCACCCCCTGGTGGCTGGCTGCAGTATAGCCATCTCCATGTAATCGAAAAGGACACGACCCAACCAAAAAAAATCCAATTACATTGCAAATCATTTTTTTCCAAAGATGGTTTCTGTCATTTTAGGTAGATCTCAGCCAAATCGTTGTCATTTAGAAATAAGATAGCGTGGGTGTTTGAATCGACATCGCGATCTGGTCTTTTAACGATTAATCGTGCAGCTCTGATATTTTAGTTGATCCTCATGCGCAGCTTAATTGATTTCAATAGGAGAGTAATGCTATTTATGTAATGCAGATCTTGATTCATGTTCTTGTTCTTTAGGGCCTTTACCTGGTCTACAACCCCATCCAGCTTTCTACGCCCCATGCCGCAGCCGTCCTCATCCTGGGTCTGGTGGGCTACTACATCTTCCGCTCAACCAACCACCAGAAAGATCTTTTCCGTCGCACCGAGGGTAACTGCAAAATCTGGGGTAAGAAGCCCACCTTCATCGAGTGTTCCTACCGATCGGCCGATGGCGGCCTTCACAAGAGCAAACTGATGACCTCAGGGTTTTGGGGAGTGGCTCGTCACATGAACTACACGGGCGATTTGATGGGCTCACTGGCGTATTGCATGGCCTGTGGTGGCGAGCACTTGCTGCCCTATTTTTACATCGTCTACATGACCATCCTACTGGTGCACCGCTGCATTCGTGACGAGCACCGCTGTAGCAGCAAGTACGGCAAGGACTGGGAGCGCTACACTGCGGCTGTGCCTTACCGTTTGCTGCCTAACATCTTCTAGTGCGTTCCGCCATATTCCGGATTGCTTTTCAGCCACATACAGAAAAGCACTTTGCCTTGTTATTTTCTGTGGCTCTTTGTACTTATTCTTAAACAGTTGGCTTTTTAAACTTTTATGGGACTGTGGATGGAAGGTTTTACAAATATTATTTTGCCTTTTAGTGAGTGAGTGTGAGCGTACATATATTATACGAATATATCAGTTCAAGATTATCAAGGTGACACAATGCACTACATTACAGAATACTGTGATCAACTCAAGTCTTAATGTTGCTGTCTTTGAATAAGCTCCAACTGTTTAAACTCATTACTGTTCTGGATGTAAATAGACAAAAGTCTATAAGTCCAGAAATGCTTGGACTGCTGCTTCTCATTTCTATTCATAGTTTTTCTACCAACCAAACTACTGAAATAAAAGTTTCCCACTTTGTCTTTGGTTTTTCTCCTGGTGAAAACCTTTATTATTAAATCTAAAGCTGGAAATCATAAAAAGAAAAAACAAACAGTGCAAGTAAAACTGTACGATAAAGCATTTTTTAAAGTGCATTTACATTTTTTTTTAAAGTTCGGTAACACTTTGCTTAAAGTTTTTATGTACAATACATTCTAAAAGTAAGTTTAATGCATTAATTATGTCTTATAATTAAATTAAATTACTAAATGTTCACTTTACTTTCATTTAAAAAAAAAAAAAAAAAACTTCAAATCAAACAAGTAAAACTGTTAACACACACATCCTTGTTTAAGCTGAAGTATGATGACACACCACCACCAGCAGGTGGAGTCAGAGTTTTTAATTTACGAAAGCAACAAGCCTGACAAAACACACAAAGTCACAAGCATTTAGTTTATATTGCATATTTTAATACACTTGAAAAAGGTCCATATTATTAACACCACTGAAACTGTTGCAAGCAAATGATTGATTTTGAACCATGAGTGTAATAATTCCTGGATTGTGGGCTAATATCCCAAAAACATCACACTACCTCCACTAAAGAGGAAGATTTATAAATACACTATATATTTAGATACACTTAAAACATTTAAAAACAGCCCTGACATACAATAGTTACTTTAACAATGTCCATCAAAAAACAATGAAATGCATGTTAATGTCCTAATGCATATATCACATGAAGTCACAGGCTGGACATATATCTGTGGTACATGTATTAAGTCAATGTTTTAATGTTGCTTTATAGAATATAAAAAGGGTAAACCACATGATAAAATTCTTCACGCTGACTATAATGGACATAAGCATGTTATGGTAATGGGATTTGCATTGATTCCCCACTTTTTTTCTTACAAATCTAATACAGAACAATAGAGAAGCCAAAATGGCTGTCCAGAGGTTGATGAATGGATGAATGGGTGTCAGAGAGAAGTTCAACGAAGTAGAAATTCATTTGTATTGCTTGTGGTGGCGATTCCTGAACGTCTTTGATAAGCAGAGGACATTAGTGTACATGGACAATACTGACCACATGTACTGAGTGGAAGCTTCACTATCAGTATTGCTCACACTTTTGCTATGAATTATATTTCAAACCATGTAGTTTGTTGAAGAGAGATGTCCTATTACTTTTGAAAGAGCTTCCTGATTCAATTCTTTCAATTCAATTCAACTCTTCCTTGATTCTGTCAACCACATTGCAGCACACAAAAACTACTTAGAACACCTTGGTAACTGCATAGCAATTGATGCCATCACAACACCCAAAGGTATAGAAACGCACTAAAAATCACTTAGAACACTACAGTAACCGCATAGCAACACCCTAGCAACCACTTAGAACACCTTGGTAACTGCATAGCAATTGATGCCATCACAACACCCAAAGGTATAGAAACGCACTAAAAATAATTAAAAATACTACAGTAACCGCATAGCAACACCCACTTAGAACACCTTGGTAACCACGTTGATAACTGCATAGCAATGCCCTGGCAGCCATCACAACACAATGGCAGCCACATAACAACACAATAAAATATCACTTAGAACACTACAGTAACCACATAGCAACACCCTAGCAACCACTTTGAACACCCTGGTAACCACCTTGATAACTGTATAGCAATGCCTTGGCAGTCATCATAACACTCTGGCAACCACATAACACATTAAAAACACTTAGAACCTATTAACAACTGCATAGCAATGTCCTGGCAACACCCATCTCTATAGCAACACAATGAAAAAAACAATTAGAACACTACAGTAACTGCATAGCAATGCCTGCAACAACATAGCAACACAATAAAAGCACTTATGACCCTACGGTAAATGCAAACCTTGGTACACCTTGGTAATACCTTGGTAACAGGCATACTGTATCAATGCCCTGGAAACCATCACATCACTCTGGCAACCACATAGCAACACACTAAAAAACACTTAGGACACTATACGAACTGCATAGCAATGCCTTGGAAACACCCGCATCCCTTTAGCAACACACTAAAAACTATGGAGCAGGCAGTTAGAACAGGAGGGGTTACATTGGTGCCGTGACCCGGATGGGAGTGAGTTTTTACACAGCTCTTACCGGCCTCCGTCCCTTACATATGGTAACCACATAAACCGCACTAAACATCACATAGACCACCTTGGTATAGTGTAACAACACTATGGTAACCACATAGCAACATCTTAGCAACCACCCATCACACCCTAGCATTAGGATAGTAAGTTTTGCATGGTCAAGTATTACTAAAACCTCATATTTATCTGTAATTGTTCTGTTGCAAACATTTTCTGAAATGAAATGCAGCAAATATATGACTGACCAATGAGAATGCAGTACCTTCAACACTAAAGAATAGGTTTAAAAGCCAGTTGTTGTATTTTTAATACTTTATTTCCTTGTTTTTATCAGGCAAATTACATTGAGCAAAGGTTATATCTGTTAGAAAGCAAATAAAGGAAGGCAGTAATGAGGGTTGGGTTTTTTGTGCGTGGGAGTTTACACAACCTTGTTAGTGGTTTGGCTTATTTTCAGAGAGAAATATAAGAGAGAAACGATCAATAAAAATAGTTTCGTGTACACGCTCTGGAAATTTTCCCACACAGACAAGTGGAGTTTAGACGCTCCCACTCTTCCATCACGCTTTGTCCTCCCTCTCTCTATGCTTTTGTCAGGTGCGAGCTCTGTGTCTATCTCTTGAGGGATGATCAGAAAAGGGCAGACTAAACAAACCTGACACCACGACCCCAAAGGTCACCAGACTGCTCCTCTAAGACTCCACCCTGTTTTAAATAATACCACACACACGAGAATGAGACGCTACAGTCCTCGTGGACAATCTATGTGTAATGTCTCAATTGTTTCTCATAGACGGCTATGAGATTAAACATACCAAAGTCTGTCATCATAAATCAATGCGAATGGACACACCTAATCGAATAGTTTGATTCTCCATTAAAGACCAAATTGTCCAACACAAGCTCTTTGGAAATACGTGCCTATGTGACATTTCTGCAAAATAATACGCTGCTTCTTGCACTTTTTGCAACACTTTCAAAGTAAAATGTCCAGTGAGAGGTGCTAATTCAGCTTTATCTGAAACAGATGAACATGAATCTGGCAGTGTTTTTGTACACTGGCATGTGTTATGGCAGGTCGGAAAAGAAATGTTTGGTGAGTGGCGCTAAAAGGTTAACCACCAGCAAAAATGCACTCTAAAAAATCCTGGGTTGAAAATGGACAAACCCAGCGATTGTTTTGTTGAAACCAAGTGGTTGGGTTAAGCATTTGCCCAACGTCCTGAGCAGTTTAATTTAACCCAACTATTGTTTAAAAATTACAATATGGCTGGCTTAAAGGGGTGGTTGATTATGATTTCACTTTTTTAACTTTAGTTAGTGTGTAATGTTGCTGTTTGAGCATAAACAACATAAGCACAGTTACAACGCTCAAAGTTCAATGCAAAGGGAGATATTTTTAAAGAATTCTCTGTTTAAGGACTACAACAAACGGCTGGTAGGGACTACAATGAGCTTCTTCCTGAGTTGTGACATCAAAAACCTCAAAATTGACATAAACCCCACCCCCGGAAACATGAAATAAAGGGGGCGAGGCCATGTTGGGCTGTTCAATGCTGGATTTGCACAAAAGATTAACATGACGGTACATGCTAGTGGATGAGTTGAATCAACTCCACAACATCTACATAAATTTATCCACTAACCATCCATCAGTGTCGACTCCGGTTTGAACAATGTAAGGCTGAACACTGTTACTGACAATCCTCATTTTGGCTGCGTGAGATTCCCCAGTTTTGTTGTTGTTGAGCTGTTAAAGCTCCGCCCTCTTCTGGAAAGGGGGCTGGGAGCAGCAGCTCATTTGCATTTAAAGGGACACACACAAAAACTGTGTGTTTTTGTTCACACCCAAATAGGGGCAAATTTGACAAGCTATAATAAATGATCTGTGGGGGATTTTGAGCTGAAACTTCACAGACACATTCTGGAGACACCAGAGACTTATATTACATCTTGTGAAAGGGGCATAATTGGTCACCTTTAAAATGAACACAAAATTAAAAATCAGACAAATAATTGCTATAGACAACAATAATAATCAAAAGGTGAACATTTATTAATAATCAATTACTATTCATTAAACATATTAATAAATGTTAATTTCCAACACACTTTGGGTTCGTTTTAAGCAAGCAATACACTGATTTTTAAACAATTGTTGAGTTAAATTAAACTACCCAGCAGGTTGGGCAAATATTTAACCCAACCACTGAGTTAAAACAAATCAGTTGTGGTGTTTGTCCATTTTCAACCCAACTTGTGTTGTTTTTAACCCAGCATTGTTTAGAGTGAGGTGAAAACACATTTACTGAAGTAACCATACCATTTTAACTTGCTTCTTCAAGTCTTTGAGCTCTTTTATTATGACTCGTACCCAATCACTCCATATCTCAAGAGCAATGCTTTACCAGATGAGCTACTGCTTACTTGGCAAAAAAGCTATACACATGGAGCTGGTTATGTGATGCGAACTTCAAAATGTATTTGTTTACAAATCATGCACTATAGTAACCTTATGATTTGAGGTCATAACGTAGAATTTTGCAAGGAAATGTCTATTAATTGATAATCTTCCCCTGTAAAACGTTGCTGGTGTTTTATTTAGTGTTTCTCAAGGATGGCAGAGTTTCTGAGACCTCATTTCAGTGCAACGAGTGAGGTTCTTAACACTCGGGTTGCTCCAGGCGGATTGTCCCTACAATTAGTGCACTTAAAGCCTGAAAAAGCATCTGCTAGATGGCAAGTAACTAGTCAAGTGTTTAGGCATGTGGCATTTAGTGTGGAATGTTAGTGGGTCAGTAAACTAGTAACCCAGAGATGATGTCAGATGATAATAGATGGTATCTGTGAGGGTTGGAATGTGTTGAGCAGGCCTTGGATACAGACACTGCCACTTGGATCTTCCTGTCTAGGATTGTAGGATATAGTAAGTCACACTGTTGGCCGACTCACTGTCATACTCATCTGTAGAAATAAATTGTGCAAACAGGTGAATATAAGCTTTAAATGTCAGCTGCCCATATGCAATCATACTATGACTACCGTAAAACCAAATAAATACATATACTATTATTTACATGAATCATCATGGTTGTGTCCAAACTGATATTACTATGTTGTTATGTCAAAAAAAAAAAGCTTATTGTAAGAGACATTCATATAAACTGCACACATTCCTTAGCATATATTCATATAAAATGTCCTCCCTGTAACCTTCTGTAAGGGACACCTTCTTTAAGCACTTCATTTTCTGGATATGGAGGAGTGACTCGACATTCATTTTTATGTTAAACAGAGGGTCGCGTTCAGGGTGCGGTCAGTGGGAGTTAGTGTATTTCTGTCTTTTTCCATACAACACACTCTTTATCACTCCATCTATATCTCTCCCCTCCCTCCATCACTCTTTCTCTCTCAGTTGGGAACAGGTGGAGAGATTTCTGAGGGACATCAGCTGGCATTTGTGGTGGCGACTGATAGACATATTTGCACAGGAATGAAAGGGGACTGTTGGGACGGGCTATGTGGGCGTAATGGTCAGCTGTCCACATGGGGCCAGTGAGAGAAAATACAGCTCAGACTGAGGCCAACCGCTTTTCGAAGCTGGCAATGGAAGCCGGCAGAAAGGTCAGCCGGGCTAGTCTTTACACCTCACATCCCAGAATAGCAGACTTTGGCTGTGATCCGACTGTGTGTGCAGGAACATAGAGAAGCCCATGATAGTGTTAAAGGGTTAGTTCCTCCAAAAATGAAAATTCTGTCAACAGTTACTCACCCTTATGTCATTCCATGCCCACTTTTGTTCATCTTCGGAACACAAATTAAGATATTTTTAATGAACTCTGAGAGATTTCTGTTCCTCCACTGAAATATGGTCTATTCATCCAAAATTCTGAAAGGCAGAAAATGGGGTTTTAAGTTGAAACATTTTACAGTTTGCTCTGTTTTTATTCACTAAAATGAAGCTAATAAGAGTCATTAATATGAAAGTCAGACTAAAGTGGTCACTCTGTTTTTTAATCACTTAAGAATCTGCTCATTCATTCTAATCAGACTGATTTGGTTTCATTGTAGATTCAATAGCAGAGTATTTTAGTAAGCTGTTCGGTCTGAAGAATTCACATGCCAGAACCATAAACAGAAAACCGAACTGTGGTACCTGTTATTGAGCAAAGAATCACACGAGACAGGAGTAGCGAACTTCATTATTTACTCATTCACTGTTTTCACACATGTTATGTCAGAAGACTTTTCAAAATAGTAGTGACAACACAATTTCACTTATGAACACATTTCCCCCTTTTAAAAGAACAAAATAGAACATCAGAGATAAGTAACATAGTCCTTCAACCAACTAGGCTTCCGAACATCACGTTTAGGTCTAGTGTGTGTGAAGTTAACAGTATTGCATGGAAATGCAGTGACATGGGAAGTATTGTATGTCTTTCCATCATTAAGAACGTATGCATCCACGCTAAATCATTTGTTAATTCAGTTCCAATATTTTTTTCCTGACTAAGAACTGGTTCACAGTACCCAACCCAAGGTAAAGTCCATCGGAACAATATAAAAGAAAAAGTGCATATGCAAGTGTGCATAGCATTACAAAGAAACATTCTGTTTCACCCAGAATAAAACACAAACACAATCTAAGTTAACAGTCAAATTAACTTAAATGCACTACAGAAACATTTGCACGATCAGCATCAATAATCGCAAACCTAATCAGGTCTGCCCATTAGCCAGAGGGTCCTATAAGAGAAAATGTTGTTAAAACAATGACGTGCGCGCTGTAAAGTCCCATTCGCTCAACGCTCTTTGACTTGAGCCAAACCATTAAAACTCACATGCTAGGGGCCCATTACAAATCCATAACCCAGACAACACCCCTCCTCCCGCCCCAGCATTATTCTCCTGACTCAGCCTTCTTCGTTCACACAAACCCTCCTCGCCATTGTCATCATCACCATCATCAGTGCTTTTACAGGCCTGGCTTCCTCTTTGGTTCCCGTGGCGGCTCTTAACTGTGTGAGCTCAATGCCCATTCTAAGGCCTTTTTGTATCCGCTCTTCCTACAGGATTTTTTTTTTTTTTTTGTAACTTTTACTTTTCTCCATCAATGTTGACTTGACCCACTTCTTGAATGAGTGAGTGTGTTAGTGAGTGAGAATGAATGAGTGAGTGAGTGAGTGAGTGAGTGAGAATGTGTGTGTGTGTGTGTGTGTGTGTGTGTGTGTGTGTGTGTGTGTGTGTGTGTGTGTGTGTGTGTGTGTGTGTGTGTGAATGAATGAGTGAGTGCGTGAATAAGTGAGTAAGAGAGTGGATGAGTGAGTGAGTGGGTGACTGTGTGAATGAGTGAGTGAGTGAGCGAGTGAGTGAATGAGTGAGTGAGTAAGTTAATGCATAAATGAATGAGTGAATGAATGAGTGGGTGGGTGAGTGACTGAGTGCGTGAGTGAATGAATGAGCAAAAAATGAGTGGGTGGGTGGGTGAGTGAGTGAGTGTCTGAATGAGTGAGTGAGTGAGTGAGTGAATGAGTGGGTGAGTGATTGAGTGCGTGAGTGAGTGAGAGAGTGGATGAGTGCATGAATGAGTGAGTGAGTGTATGAGTGAGTGCATGAGTGAGTGAGTGAATGAGTGACTGAGTGAATAAGTTAGAGTGTGTGTGAGTGAGTGAGTGAGTGAGTGAGTGAGTGAGTGACTGAGTGAATAAGTTAGAGAGTGTGTGTGAGTGAGTGAGTGAGTGAGTGAGTGAGTGAATGAGTGACTGAGTGAATAAGTTAGAGAGTGTGTGTGAGTGAGTGAGTGAGTGAGTGAGTGAGTGAGTGAGTGAGTGAGTGAGTGAGTGAGTGAGTGAATAAGTTAGAGAGTGTGAGTGAGTGAGTGAGTGAGTGAGTGAATGAGTGAGTGAGTGAGTGAATAAGTTAGAGAGTGTGAGTGAGTGAGTGAATAAGTTAGAGAGTGTGAGTGAGTGAGTGAATAAGTTAGAGAGTGTGAGTGAGTGAGTGAGTGAGTGAATGAGTGAGTGAGTGAGTGAATAAGTTAGAGAGTGTGAGTGAGTGAGTGAATAAGTTAGAGAGTGTGAGTGAGTGAGTGAGTGAGTGAGTGAATGAGTGAGTGAGTGACTGAGTGCATGAATGAGTGAGTGAGTGAGTAAGTGAGTGTGTGCATGAGTGAGTGAATAAGTTAGAGAGTGTGAGTGAGTGAGTGAATGAGTGAGTGAGTGAGTGAATAAGTTAGAGAGTGTGAGTGAGTGAGTGAATAAGTTAGAGAGTGTGAGTGAGTGAGTGAGTGAATGAATGAGTGGGTGAGTGACTGAGTGAGTGTGTGCATGAGTGAGTGAGTGAGTGAGTGAGTGAGTCAATGAATGAGTGGGTGAGTGACTGAGTGCATGAATGAGTGAGTGAGTGAGTGAGTAAGTGAGTGTGTGCATGAGTGAGTGAATAAGTTAGAGAGTGTGAGTGAGTGAGTGAGTGAGTGAGTGAGTGAATAAGTTAGAGAGTGTGAGTGAGTGAGTGAGTGCATGAGTGAGTGAGTGAGTGAGTGAGTGAATGAATGAGTGGGTGAGTGACTGAGTGCATGAATGAGTGAGTGAGTGAGTAAGTGAGTGAATAAGTTAGAGAGTGTGAGTGAGTGAATGAGTGAGTGAGTGAATGAGTGAGTGTGTGAGTGAATGAATGAGTGGGTGAGTGACTGAGTGCATGAATGAGTGTGTGAGTGAGTGCGTGTGTGTGTGCGTGAGTGAGTGAATAAGTTAGAGAGTGTGAGTGAGTGAGTGAGTGAGTGAATGAATGAGTGGGTGAGTGACTGAGTGCATGAATGAGTGAGTGAGTAAGTGAGTGAATAAGTTAGAGAGTGTGAGTGAGTGAATGAATGAGTGAGTGAGTGCGTGATTGTGTGAGTGAGTGAGTGCGTGAATGAGTGAGTGAGTGAATGGGTGAGTGTGTGAACTAATGAGTAAATGAGTGAGTGAGTGAGTGAATGAATAAGTGAGTGAGTGCGTTTACGGATGAGTAAATAAGTGAATGAGTGCATGAATTAATTAGTGACTGAGCAAATAAGTGAGTGTGTGAATAAATGAGTGAGTGAGTGTGTGAATGAGTGAAAGAGTGAGTGAGTGTGTAAATGAGTGAGTGAGTAAGTGAGTGGATGAATGAGTGAGTGAATGAATGAATGATTGATTGAATGAGTGAGTGAGTGAGTGAGTGAATGAATGATTGAGTGAGTGAATGAGTAAGTGAGTGAATAGATCATATATATATATATGATCGTAGAATATTGTAACCAGTCAGAATTAAATATTTGAGATAGTCGTGTAAAAGAATGTGCTGAATATGTAAGTGTATTTTGTCTTGTTCAATTGGCAGATATTTGTAGATAAAGTACTTATTACAGGAAAAAAAGTACTTTCAAAGAATATACTTCAGTGCAAACTGAATATAATGGTTACAATTAGTTTAAATTTATATTAAATGCAATTAGCTAAACTATAGAGTGTTTTTTACCCACTTAAAGTTGGCATGAAATGGAAGTTGCGATGGGGGTTTGGAGGAGATCGCTTGCCCACAATCATGTTTAACAGGTTTAATCACGTTAGAGAAGCACCTCAGCATGTGGTATCAATTTGTGACCTGATAAGATGTCCCTGTCCCGGCATATAGTTTTACTAAATTCTTTCCCATCACCAATGTACTGTAAATGTACACAGCTTACATCATTTTAGTGCACTCTATGGGACAACTTGGGATGCTGATCTTTTGCACAAGATATATCTTTTGAGTAAACAGCATATAAAATGTTTTTATATACTGCAGTCTGTCTTCATATCGCTGTGGAGCAGCAGTAAAACCATAGAGAGATACCGTCATAACTCCATGAAAAGGGAAATCCCATCCACAACACAGAGCCTAGCTTTGTAAGTATTCCAGCCTGGCTCTGTCTCTAAAGGTCCTCTGAAGGACAGCCAGAGAAGGGATGTACTGAAGATTTATTCGGTCTCAGACAGAAATATAACATCCTCCAGCTGGTGACGCATCAGACCATCAATCAGTCAGAAGTCAGGCTGTGATTGGTGCAGGGTGTGGAGGGGGAGGAGGGGTTTGGCAACAGTGAGCCCGTTCTAATACGTAATCAGTCAGATATGACACTGCATTTGCTCTTTACACTGCTGCTGTTTCTGGACACTCTGAATGCCAGCGGCTTTGAGATGGCTGCCAAGTGCCAGCTGCAGCTTTGAATAACATGCACAAGCCAGAACAAGCCAACACAACCCACTAGACTCTAACTGATAATGGCTAATAATTAAATGTTTACTATATTACAAGTGACTCCACTTAAAAAGTAAAAATTGAAGCATCAGTGGTCCTAAAACTAACATTTTGCCACACTTGCCAATGGCTGGTGGCTTAAAGGGGTGGTTGATTATGATTTCACTTTTTTAACTTTAGTTAGTGTGTAATGTTGCTGTTAGAGCATGAAACAACATCTGCAAAGTTACGCTGCTCAAAGTTCAATGCAAAGAGAGATATTTTCTTTTAAATAATTCTCTGTTTAAGGACTACAACAAATGGCTGGTAGGGACTACAACAAGCTTCTTCCCAGGTTAGTGACATCACTAACCCTAAAATTTACATAAACCCCGCCCTCAAGAACACACAACAAAGGGGTGACAGTCATGTCACAAAATGTTTTTCATGTGGTTTGTATGTGGTTTGTACTCTGGTTTACTGGTGTTGAAATACATAACGTGACAGTGGTGCCCATTTTCTCATATGCGAGGCCCCTTTCCTGCAGGTGGTCTCTCTCTCAGGGCCTCCACCTCAGCAGGCCTCAGGAAAAGATGTCTTTCAGGTCATCCTGTCCCATAGCATGTATAACCGTTGCATGTTGTTTCATCTGAAAAATAAGTACATACCTACAAGTTTAGCATACCTTTAGCAAAAAAAAAAAAAAAAAAAAAAAAGAGTGTACATAACATAGTCATGAAATTGAGTGAGACTTAACCTTTTATTGAATTAATATTATATTATCTGTGTGTAGTTTTTTAATAGCATTTTAACATTTAAAATACACTACACACACATATTTAATACAATCAAGCACACTTCTTCACAATGGATGTATTTCAAAAATCACATTTAATAAGGCAGTGCATCTTACTGACAATGCAACACTATTTTAATGCTATTAAAATGCCTCCATGATGGGTTAAAATGGAGTTTCAGCTGAACCAACACATATGCTACATATTCTAATTCATGCACAGGATATATCAATGATCTTTTTTCATGAGAGAGAGAGTATGGCTTGGCTGCAATTCACAGATTAACAAGTATTCAAACCATGTCCCACATGAGAGTCTCAGTGACACACAGGAAAGGTGTGGCCTCTATAAAGAATATATGCTTTGCTGGACTCCTGAGACTTTACATAAGTACTCCTTTAAGTGGAAGCATTAATGTGGGATCAGAGATGACCTCTTAGACTCCTGTTTTGCGTGTGTGATGTGGAACACTGATGTGAGCCTAATTTGTGAAAGGAATTTATGACATCAGACACTATGTACCCACAACATTCAGTTGTAGATGTGTTTGTTGGTGTCAAAATGACTGGCTTAGATGTCTCACTCTTTACTCCTTTCACTCTTAGAAAAAAAAGGTTCAATGGAGTTCTATAGAACTCTAGGGCTCTTGACTCAATTGTAAAGAACGCTTTATTCCAAAAAGGTTCTATATAAGAAGAAATGTCCTAAATTATTTCATAATAACTTAATGTTTAACAGACTATTTAAAATTTTCTAATGATAACGTTGTTCAATTAATAACAATTAATTAAAAATACTTAAAAACTAAATCCATAAAAGTCTATCTCCAAAGCTAAACATAACCACTTCAAAAAAAATTAAATAACATAATGCTATAAATATGAAATACATACAAATACTCATTACATCACGTTGTTAAAATACATCAGTTATGGTTAGGGGACAGAATATACAGTTTGTACAGTAAAAAAATCATTATTTCTATGGAAAGTCCCCATAAAACATCGAAACCGAATGTGTGTGTGTGTGTGTCTTTAATGTATTTGTAAATATTTTAAGGAACACTGAATATTAATGTTCAATAAAGGTTCATTTAAAGCACTTAATTAATTCTTCTGATATTAAGTGACCTAATCTAAAGTGAGATATATTTATAGTTAATAAGTTGTTAACAAAGCATGATCTAACTTTTTATGAGCTAATTAAACAATAACTAGTGACAACGAATGAAGAACTCACTGTTTGTATAGTCTGTTAATGTATTAACTACAGTTTATAAACTATTAATTAACTATATAAACTAATAGTTTGCAAATTATTTATAAATGCTTTTGTTACTGTATTATAAAGTATTACTTATTTAGTTTTTAAGAGTGGTATGGATTATCACTCAAATATGCATAAAGTGTTAGTTCACCCAAAAATATAATTTAGCCTCATGTCGTTCCAAACCAAATGACTTTCATTCATCTTCTAAACACAAATGAAGATATTTTTTTAGAAATCTGAGCGGTTTCTCTCCCTCCATTGACAGCTATGCAACTACCACTTTGTTGCTTTAAAAGTTCATAAAGAGATCAAAAAAAGAATCCATATGAATTGAGCAGTTTAGTCCAAATTTTCTGAAGAAACATGATCGCTTTATATGATGAACAGACTGAATTTAGGCTTTTATTCACATATAAACATTGATCAGCAAACATAAACAGAAGCTCAACCATACTTGCTTGACTCACGAGATCAAACCTCATTGGTTCTTGCAGAAACTCAAACACACATACTTACGTACGTACTTAAGTCCTACTTAAGTGGGTCAAATAGCACTCTAAAGTTCAGCTAATTGCATTTAATGTCATTTAAACTATAATACATGTTCATTTAATTGCAATTATTATAAACTTTAAGTGTCTGTAAACATTGCATTCAATTTGCATTTAAGTATATTCTTTTAAAGTATATTATTTCCACAATAAGAACTCTTTTTAAAAGCTAAAATATACTTCTTTCTCGCAAGAGTATATAAAAACAATGAATGTCTATTCTATGTCCTAGTAGTAACTGCCTGTGTGATGCTTAGTTTGCTCAAATCCTGGCAGCAAGTTTGATGTAACCAGGACAGTTTGTTACCAGGGCCACTCATATCCTAACAAACATATCTGTCCATAATGACCAGTGAAGAGGTTCTTAAGACAAAGAAGCAATGGAAATGGACTGCAGGGTGGAGATACAGTTGGTTGTTGCTCTGGTAACCAGCAGCAGGGGGAGGCTGTCTGTCTGTCACCTCTGTGTGCCTGGCTTTCACTGTCTCCATGTTGATCTGTGTTCCCCTCATTCAGCTGCATATAATCCTCAGAAAGTATTGCTCACTCAGCTCTTTCCACATAATCTTAAACAGTGGGTTTAATTTCATGGGACCAACCAGAAATGATTTCAAGCTGTGTGTAACAGCTGAGTATGATTTGGTCACTCCAAAATGTTCAGGGACAGCGGAAGGTCATTTTGATTGTGGTTTCAATGAAACGGCACACGTTAGTGGTGCTGTGTCGCAGAAGAGTTGCTCTGGCGCCTATTTGAAACATGCTGAAACAATGTCCTTTTGAGCGTGACCTTTTGAAGCATCATAAAATAAGAGAGTGAGTTACTCATAGTTAAAAAAGGTAACACTTAGGGAACACGTATTCACTATTAACTATACTTTTTGCCTCAATTAACTCAACTAATTTACTGCTTATTGATAGTTAATAAGGTAGTTTTTGTAACGTTTAAAATTAAGTATTGAGTAGGATTAAGCAATGTATAATTATGGTCAGGCCTTAATAAGTGCTTTATATGTACTTTTAAACAACCAATATACTAGTAATATTTAAGCTAATAAGCAACTAGTTAAAAGTGAGACTATTCTGTCAGGCTTGATCCTAGTTCCACACGCAGTGATAGAGACGTAAACAGCATTTTTTCCACATCAAGCAAGTATGGTTGAGCTCTGTTTATGTCTGTTGACCAATTTTTATATGTGATTAAAAGCTTAAATTAAGCGATTGAGTCTCTTTAGAAGCCTTGGATTAAATCACTTGATTTATATGGATTAAAACGGCTTTATGTACTTTAAGCATGAAAATTTTGGATGCATTTGTCACGGGTTGCTTGTAGTAAAATCCAAAGGATGATGTGTGATGCAGAAAGAATGATAATAATATACTTTAATGAACACGAAGAGCAATAATACTACGTAACTGTAACACAAGGCATTGAACAGAGGAGAACTGAAGGTTTAAATACACTTGAGGAAGATCATCAGCAGAACAGGGAAGGAACCATTAGAACTAATGAAAGACTAGGGCTGTGTCTGAAATTGCCCCCTATACCCTTAAAAAAGGGCACTATTTGAGAGGACAACCATTTCTAGTGGTGTCTGAAACCATAGTGGATGATATCGAGTGCACTCATTCAGTAACTCATACAATGCACCGCAATAACGAGTGTACAACTCATGTACACTCAACGGCTAGAGAATACCTGTAATGCACATGCCAAATAAATTCCAGTATCTCACCATGAGATGGCGCCCACAGCTCCATCCATCCATCCATTTTCCAAACCGCGTTGGTCCAATGTGGCTACAGTGTAATATCATACAGGTATAAATAAAATTTTAAGTGATTATTAAATTGTTTAATTAAGGTTTATAAATAGTTTTTATGACAGAGTTCAAGATAAACATTTTCATTTTACTACTGGCTGGTGTTGAATAAAACAGATAGCAAGCAGTCGTGGTAGTGTGATCTTCGAGGGATCGATCCCCCTGCTCCAGCAGGAGGAGATGGACAGTGGGACTATCTATGAGTTAATAGCTGTTGAAATCTAATCTTAAAGGGTTAGTTCACACAAAAATGAAAATAATGTTGTTTATTACGCACCCTCATGCCGTTCCACACCCGTAAAACCTTTGTTAATCTTCGGAACGCAAATTTTGTTGAAATCCGTTGGAGCATTATGAATCTTTTGTGTCGAATCAGCGGTTCGGAGCGCTAAAGTCACGTGATTTCAGCAGTTTGGTGGTTTGAAACGTGATCCGAATCATGATGAAGCAGTGTTTTGAAATCGGCCATCACTATATAAGTCGTTATTTTGTTTTATAAAAATATTCTCATCTCTTTATAATATTGATATTGAACCACTGTACTCACATGAAACTGATTTAAATATGTTTTTAGTACATTAATGAATCTTGAGAGAGGAAATGTCATTGCTGGCTATGCAGGCCTCACTGAGCCATCAGATTTCAAAAAAAATATCTTAATTTGTGTTTCGAAGATTAACGAAGGTCTTACGGGTGTAAAATGGCATGAGAGTGAGTAATAAATGACATTATTTTCATTTTTGGGTGAGCTAACCCTTTAAGGACTTAAGGGCCAAAGGGATGTGGATAGGCAAGCCGTGTAATGCCACAGTAAAGTAATGCCACAACTTACAATTGACAACGGTATCAATATTTCCAGTTTCTGAAAGTAAGCTTCTCCATATTCCAAGTTATCTTGCTGCAATGGTGACATCACGTGTTCGCGCGAGTTGTGACGATTACAAAAACGAACGTGATGATTGAATTCTTGGATTTCAAATCAGTAGAGGTTGAACAAGCTATTTTATGGCATATTATTACACAAAACTTATTAGTAACTAGTTAAGCTACTAGTACTGCAAAAAGTAGCCTAGTATTACTGTAACACGTTAGTAGTAATGCATTAACATTGGACAAGATTGTTTTTTTAAATATATATATTATTTTAATTTAGTTAATGTTTATTTTATTTCAAGTAATTCTTTTTATGATTTTAGTTTTAGTTAATGATAATAGTGCTGTTCGAAAGATGAACAAAAACTTACAGGCAAGTAAACATGAAGACATGATATTTACATTTTTGGATGAACTATCCCTTTAAATCTTAGATTCAGACAGGGGTGGAAAAATAGTAATGTTAAATGAAATTATGCCTCTTTGTGCAAGAAACTTTGACTTATTATAAGTAGACTTTGTTTGACTTATATGTTTGACTTATATGAAGAAAAAAATAAAATAAAATAATACATAAAATGTAGGACATGTGAAATTACCTCCTTCTTAAAAGACACAATTAACCTTCTTTTCTTCATCCACGTGCAAAAAGCACAGAGAACTCAAAGCTGACCAGCAGATCAGAGCACTTCAGTAATAAGTGTACAGCAATAAAGTTTAGGATATTTACACTGACTGCACTGCAGTTCTTTGTTCTTATCTCACGATGGTTCAGTGAGTGCTCCATTAGGATCATTTACCAAACATGCTTGTCATAATAGCCTAGATTGCAATAAGATAGCAAAAGGTTATGCAAGAACTGTAGAACTCTGTGTTAGGTACAATGTGCAGGCCAATGAAGGATAGCAAAATAAGATAAATGTTACTGTAATTTGAGAAACTGTGAGGCTACAGAGAAAAACTGAAACAAAAGCATACGTCCTCCAGTCACATCTTGGCAGTTGCACAAATTTCAGCAGATCTTTTTACTACGTGAAAATATGGAAGTAGAGATAGTGAAGATTTGCATAATGATGATGTGCCTATAGGTGTGCATGTTTGTGCACTATATCACATGATTTAGCAGAATACAGGAGGAGATAATAAACGTTACCATTTGATTCAACACACTTTCATGGCAGTTTGTAAAAAGTATGTTTTCGCAACCTGTGGCCGAATTTGTATTTGTATTTCCTTAGGGGCTTCTTCTCTAAAAAAACGTACATGTTAATATGAATCAAATCTTACAAATTCATATGAATTCACCACCAATTTGCCAAAACGTAAAATACAGTGGTTATGTTTTCTCATGAGATTTTCCCCTACTATTCTGTGTTTAGAATACTGCATACTTGCAAAGGGTGGGCCAGCTCCATATTAAACCCTACGGATTAAGAATGGGATGACATTAAAGGAACACTCCACTTTTTTTGAAAATAGGCTCATTTTCCAACTCCCCTAGAGTTAAACAGTTGAGATTTACCATTTTCGAATCCATTCAGCCGATCTCCGGTTCTGGCGGTACCACTTTTAGCATAGCTTAGCATAGTTCATTGAATCTGATTAGACCGTTAGCATCGCGCTTAAAAATTACCAAAGAGTTTCGATATTTTTCCTATTTAAAACTTGACTCTTCTGTAGTTAAATCGTGTACTAAGACCAACGGAAAATAAAAAGTTGTGATTTTCTAGGCCTATGTGGCTAGGAACTATACTCTCATTCCGGCGTAATAATCAAGGAACTTTGCTGCCGTTCCATGGCTGCAGCAGTGCAATGATATTACGCAGCGCCCGTGAGCCCCTGCTTGCACAGGGAACGTGCCTTGCAACCATGGAGACGTTTGTGAGAGACGCTGCGTAATATCATTGCACTGCTGCAGCCATGGAACGGCAGCAAAGTTCCTTGATTATTACGCCGGAATGAGAGTATAGTTCCTAGCCATATCAGCCTAGGAAATCACAACTTTTCATTTTCCGTCGGTCTTAGTACACGATTTAACTACAGAAGAGTCAAGTTTTAAATAGGAAAAATATCGATACTCTTTGGTGATTTTTAAGCGCGATGCTAACGGTCTAATCAGATTCAATGAACTATGCTAAGCTATGCTAAAAGTGTTACCGCCAGAACCGGAGATCGGCTGAATGGATTCGAATACGGTAAATCTCAACTGTTTAACTCTAGGGGAGTTGGAAAATGAGCCTATTTTCAAAAAAAGTGGAGTGTTCCTTTAAAGTTCATGTGCACGTAAAGGCAGGCGTCTCAAAACGTTTGGCAATATAGTATACAAGCACTGTAAAAGGTTTTGCCACAAACTCCACTGATTTCATACGAGTCTCTTCAGACTTAAAACTGTATATAATTTATGAGCTTCTACAACTTTTGAGCTCCAAAATGAACTCCTTTCCACAAACTGATCATAGAAATAAAAACAGTATAAATAAAAATGAATAACGCAGTTTTCTCATAGTCTTGTTAAGTGCAAACAATCAAAGTACTCTCTCAATATTCAAAGTGCAAATAGAGACCAAATTTTTATTCAAGCATGATACAAAGCTAAGAGATGGGTAAACAACCCACCCTAAGACAGATAGTTTATAGTTTTATAGTTTAAGAAGATAGTTTTCTAGGTAAAATATTGCACATGAGCGCCCTCTCATGTCAAAACTTTAATGTGATAAACTCGTAATCGTGACTTCAGAAGTGAGAATTGTCAAATTTCTTATAGCACAAGAAGGCAGCAATATTTGCATGCATCAGAGACCCACTTTCAAAATGCGGGGAATTGAAATTGCGCTTGAATGCGCGCTCACGTTTTACTTGCGATCACATGTACTCTGTGAATAGGGAGCAGTGGTGCTGAGCGCGTTTTCTACAAGACAGGACATTTGTCAGATGCTTAAGCTCTGTTGTGCAATGAATCCTTCGCCATGGGCTTGTCAGTCATTTCACCTTACTCTCGTCACGTGATCAGTGAACTCTGATTCCTGCTGCGATGTGTGCGACTCTGCAGCTCATAATGGATGAGCTGGATGGGAGTGAAGCCACCATTATCCAACTGAATAAATATTTTATTTCTATAAAATGCAAAACAACAGTGGAGGCGTAATGTAAAGTAGCAGTGGCACATTCTATCCTAATTTCACACTCCGTCAGCTTTTCACCTTGACAAGATCTCGAGAAGTTACATTTTTATCTTGCGAGATCTCGTGGCACCCTTACTATTTAGCATGCAAAAACATGGCATTTACAGCTCAGGCTTTAAAAAATGATCACTGGAACTGAATGTCCACTGAATGAAGCCATTCTATTAGCTCATTCTCTTTATGAAGCAGAGGACAGCATCCATTGTGTAATTCCGAGCAACTGCCATTGAAATGAATGGGAATGCTAAGATAGCTTTACTGGTGTCATTTGATCTCGTCTCATAAATATGATCATTCTGAAATAATGGCAGCGTACATACTGAAAATTCACATTCAATACCCAGTGCAGAAATAGTAAAAAGAGTATTATGGTACTGTGAAACACAGCCATTCTATCAGCTTCATTCCCAGTTTACTCTCTCAATTCCTCTCTGTTCTAACATGCTGGATAAGTTAGCAGAGAGCAAAGGCTGATAAATGTGAATGGATTCCCACAATGCATTTGAGCAGAGTAGAGGGGGAGGGGAAGGTGCTCAGACCACATGGCTCCATTAGCTTGATGGAGTTTTTATGAAATTAGCCAAGGCAGTCTATGGATGCCTCCTCTTTCACCAGAACATGAAGAGAGAGAGAGATAGTGTGAGCGAGAGAGAAAGAGAGAGCAGCTCACTCAATCACATTAGAGTCCTTATTTCATTTGTGAAAGCAGATGGGGAGGGTCACCCCGCTATGGGCGAGAAAAGACAAGGCCTCATAAATAGGGACATATAGAGGAGATGAAGAAAAGCACTGAAGGGGTGGAAGGGACGGGTGGCAAGGGCGGCAATTTATCGCCGTGTGGCAGAGTGACAGCATGCTACAGTTTGCTGCCTGCCAAAAGGAATTTCTAAATTGGATGAATTGATTCTGAACTCCATATTGTTGTCAGCAGGTGTGAGTTGTGAGTTCGGCTTTGTTTAGAATAGCATACTACCATACTACTCTCTGGGTTCGTTGATGATGCAGTTAGTCCTGGTTCGCTAAGCATTCACACTGTAATTCTTAACACCAAAACTAAAGATACAAAAAAAAAGCCTTATATAATATATATTTTGTGACGAAACTTCCCAAATAATGTTGTGTGCTGGGCTAAATGTGCTCGTATGATGGTATTTTTACCAGCTGAGAATGTGTGAAGAGCTTATAAATTGTGTAAAGAAGCCAAAACAGTGGCAGGAATTCCTCCGTCACACACAAACGAGGATCTGGTGCAAGGAGACGCGGTTCAGACGCCTGTACCATACTGTAATGGGCAACGTAGCTCCTATAATGAGAAGATCCAGGTACTGTTGAGCATTCTGTCCTTTTTAGGGTCGTATCTTGTGACATCACGTCACTTTTTTTGGTGCGTTTAGATGTCTTTGGTCCATGTTGCGTTCATATTTCAGTCAAACCGCACCAGAGTTCTTTTTGGAAGCAGATCAAGACCCACCTTTTCAGGGGTCTAGGTCCTCTTGTTTGGTGCGCACCAGGGTTCGGATGGCATTCACTCTTATTCAAATGAACCGAACTAACAGGGCAATCGCACAAGAGATTGTTTTATTTGAATTAAACCTACCAAGTGTGAACACACCCTTATTCCAGTTGCAGTATATGGTATGTAAACTGTGCATAGTATGCATAATATACCTGGATGACCTACACTCTAAAAAATGCTGGGTTAAAAACAACCCAAGTTGGGTTGAAAATGGACAAACCCAGAGATTGGGTTGTTTTAACCCAACTGTTGGGTTAAATGTTTGCCCAACCTGCTGGGTAGTTTTATTTAACCCAACTATTGTTTGAAAATGACTATATGGCTGACTTAAAATGAATCTAAAATTAAATTAAAATGTTCATTTATTAAACATATTAACAAATGTTAATTTTCAAGATATTTTGGGTTCATTTTAAGTAAGCAATACTGTATTTTTAAAACAATAGTTGAGTTAAGTAAAACTACCCAGCAGGTTGGGCAAACATTTAACCCAACTGCTGGGTTAAAACAACCCAATCTCTGGGTTTGTCCATTTTCATCCCAACTTGGGTTGTTTTTAACCCAGCATTTTTTAGAGTGTACTGTTTGCTACTGGGCACTGAGCACTTTATCCATTCCCAATAAGTAAAATAAGTACAATAAGAAGAAATATTAGCTGCAATTTTTCTTGAGTCATTAGGTGTCACAGTTATGCTTAGTTTAAGTTTCATTTTCATTGTGTTTAGTTCCCACTCTAAAAAATGCTGGGTTAAAAAAACCCAAGCAGGGTAAAATATGGACAAACCCAGCAGGTTGGGTTAAAAGGCACCTATTATGCCCTCTTTCATATGATGTAAGTCTCTGGTCTGGTCAAGTTTCAGCTTAAAATTCCCCACAAATTTGCCCCTATTTGAGGGTGAGCAAAAACATGCCTTTTACTATATTACTATATTGTTGGCTAAAAAAATAAATCCAAAATTGGTTGAAAAAAATGGCTGGGTGAAAACAACCCAATCCCTGGTAATGTCCATATTTAACCCAGCAGTGTGTTGTGTCCTGTTGTTTTTTCTACCCAACACTGGGTTGAGCCTGTTGGGTAATTTTTGTTGGGTTATTTTTTCCATGGTTGGGTAGTTTTTGTGTTACCCAGTCGTTGGGTTAGAGGCTGGTTAATCTCACTGACAGCTGAAACAATACACCCCTCCCCCACTCGCCCTCCGACGCAACAACCCTGCGATGGCCTACTACTACATCCTCGTCAGGAGAGAGCAATTCTCAACGCCATCGAATTGAGAAACGCGGAGCAATGGTCTGAAGTTTGTAGCTCCCCCGCCAAACAGTGGCCCATTACCAGCTGAGATTTCGGCAAAACACCACTGCGCTTATGACAGGAATATATGTGGAAAATAGAAGAAAACTTATCTAAGCAAAAAGGAGAGAGATCTTTGAAAACTGGCTGCAGCGAGTTGAGAAAAAATGAATGCCAAACTTAAAAAAAGCAATTTAACTGTATAAGCTATTTAATTGTTTTAACTCTTTTTTGTGCATTCCTGCTGGGTGTTCTTGTTTATTAATATATTTTCACCTTTTGATTATTCCCTGACAGCGACATAGTGTCGGCCCAGATCTGGCCCACATCTGGTCCGTGTGTAATCCATATGTAACAGATGTGGGCCGGATCTGGGCCGACACTATGTTGATGTCAGGGTTACTGTTGCCTGTGTTGTTACTGTAGTAATTCTGATTTTTATGTATGTTGGGCTCATTTTAAGTTAGCAATATAGACATTTTTAATCAATAAAAGAAAACAACCCAGCATGTTGGGACAAACATCTAAACCAACCCTGGGTAAATAACCCAAATTGGGCTATTTTTAACCCAGCATTTCTTTTTGTATGTGTGTAGGCAGTATGCACTATGCACTAAGCTGTTTTTCCAACTCTGAGTATTTGTATGTTCATGTATGTGTGTAATTGAGTGTGCAAGAAGAAATCTTGTGTGTGAGACCTCATCCACACTAACTCATGCATGCTACTCAGCGACGCATTTAAGAACCGCCACTCACTGATCCAGTTATTTAAAGATGCTGCATGTTTTGAAAAGAGACGCTCAACCGGGAAAACCAATATAATGAGCATTCTGTAAACAGAGAGCAAGAAAAGGAGAGACAATTAGTCTGAAAGAAAAAAGCTGGCTCAGACACAAGGGCTCTGGAATGTAAGGTTACTTCAGGTAAATCAGGAGACTTTTTGACAAGAATTCACCCTATTATCATCATCAGTGTGGTTTACAAGAGGCTCTGTAATCGAGGAGAATGAAGAGTGTCTGTGTATCAGATCTCTTTTGCATGACACTATTTCATTAAAACAGACAACAAAGCAACAGCAGGAAGAGTAACATCAGACTAATGATGACACCCCCGCTCTCAGACAGTCTGATGTTGGCGTCTGTGGTCCACATTACAGGCGGTGGACTGTAAAAGACAACCTTTCTAAAGTTCACATGGCATATGATGCCTTATTCACAGACTACATGCATAGAGATCTTTTTAATATCTCAGCTTGGGAGGCTTAGTTTAAAAATGTATTCTGTTACACTTACAAATGACTTCATAAAAAAAGTATTCAGTAACGTAATCCAGGTACCACATTATTAAAGTAATGTAATCTGATTACTTTTGGATTACTTCAAGGTCATATATATTAAGAAAGAAAGAGAAATTGTTTGTGTGTGTGTGTTGGGGGGTATTTACAACTTTATTGTAAATACATTTAATTGTAATTTTTTCTTCTCAATTTCTGCAAGTTTTTCAATTTTACATGTTCCATACTTTTGAATGGGTCTCAACAATAAAAATATTTTAAAAATATGATAAATTATATATTGCAATATTATTATCAATGTTGTTGTTTAGAGCTATATATATATATATATATATATATATATATATATATATATATATATATATATATATATATATATATATATATATATATATATATATATATATATACAGACCAAAAGTTTGGAACCACTAAGATTTTTAATGTTTTTAAAATAAGTTTTGTCTGCTCACCAAGGCTACATTTATTTAATTAAAAATACAGTAAAAAAACAGTAATATTGTGAAATATTATTACAATTTAAAATAACTGTGTACTATTTAAATATATTTGACAAAGTAATTTATTCCTATGATGCAAAGCTGAATTTTCAGCATCGTTACTCCAGTCTTCAGTGTCACATGACCCTTCAGAAATCATTCTAATATGCTGATCTGCTGCTCAAGAAACATTTATGATTATTTTCAATGTTGAAAACATTTGTGTACTTTTTTTTTCAGGATTCCTTGATGAATAGAAAGTTCAAAAGAACAGCATTTATCTGAAATACAAAGCTTCTGTAGCATTATACACTACCGTTCAAAAGTTTGGGGTCAGTAAGAATTTTTATTTTTATTTTTTTGAAAAGAAATTAAAGAAATGAATACTTTTATTCAGCAAGGATGCATTAAATCAATCAAAAGTGGCAGTAAAGACATTTATAATGTTACAAAAGATTAGATTTCAGATAAACACTGTTCTTTTGAACTTTCTATTCATCAAATAATCCTGAAAAAAAAATATTGTACACAAATATTTTGTACAATTGTACACATTAAATGTTTCTTGAGCAGCAGATCAGCATATTAGAATGATTTCTGAAGGATCTTGTGACACTGAAGACTGGAGTAATGGTGCTGAAAATTCAGCTTTGCATCACAGGAATAAATTACTTTGTGAAATATATTCAAATTGAAAACAGTTATTTTAAAATTTCACAATATTACTGTTTTTACTGTATTTTTAATTAAAGAAATGTAGCCTTGGTGAGCAGACGAAACTTCTTTTAAAAACATTAAAAAGTGGCTACAGTATGGTATTACAGGTTATTTTTTTAGTCATTTGTTTAAAGAAAGTGTTTTCGTAGCTGGAAGAGAGAGTTTGCACTGTACACCCATGTTGTTTGCATTTTCTTCTTTGAAAAAAAAAAAAAAATATGCAGTGAAATTTCCATGACATGAAATTGTTTTTCCCTGCGGGCAGCAGCGTTTCAACTAGCAGCAGTGATTCAGTCTGCCTCTGATGAGATTTTAGACGGGTGTTATTTGCGCATGCACCAGCGGGTGGCTCGCGTGAGTCATCACTGGCAAATTATGGTAAATTAAGTGGTAAATTATGTTTTTTTGCACAAACAAAGCAGCCACTTCATAAAATTGAGTTTGAGCCACTGGAGTCACATGGAGTACTTTAATGATGTCTTTTCCCTACCTTTCTGGACCTTGGAGTGGTAGTTGCTTTGGATCTCTATGGAGAGACAGAAACTTCTCAGACTTCATCAAAAAATATCTTAATTTGTGTTCTGAAGACTAACAAAGGTCTTATGGGTGTGGAATGACATGAGGGTGAGTCATAAATGACAGAATATTCATTTTTGGGTGAACTAGCCCTTTAAGGATGGTTTTCAGGTACTTTTTACACCTCTTGCACATCAAAAGCTGTTACTGAAACAAAGCTGAGTCAAAACTGTTACTGAAATGAAATGAGACTTTGATTACAGTAAGTCCCTTGAGCAATGACAGAGCAACCACTGAGCAATAAATGTTTCCTCTGAGAATACTGTTAAAAGAGAGGCTTAATGAATCTATAGGAGAGGCCAATCAAAGATTTATAGGTTGTATCACAGAATTGTGTGTGCACACCAAGCCATTCATCTTCTCATACATGCAAGATCCAGCTTGAGCCCCTTGGAATATCATCAATATCTGTGCTCAAACCCAAGAGTCAAGGAGAAGAAGGGAGTGACATCATGTATCTTATAGGGAACTTTAAGAGCTGTCACCTACCTCTGAACCTCTCTCCCACACTTCTGATCCTTTAATCTTTCCATTTTATGTAATACTATGGGAAAACCTGTCCCATTCATGGTCACTGTAATGTGTGGAAGCATGTAAACAGTACCAGAGCCAGTTCATGCAAACAGAGCAAGTCATCACAAAGGGGACTCTTGGGTTATTCATTAAACGCCAGGTGAATTTTGCTTTTCAGCTTGGTTTATCATGGGTATTTAACGACTGGAGGGTTAACTTTAGCTCCTAGAGATAGGGATCTGATCTTTTTGAAGGCAGGATCAGAGACAGGGACACAGCAGGCCTGAGTGAAGGCATTAAGATCTATTACAATGGCCCTGACCTCATAGGCAAAGCATGGAATCTGTGTTATTGCTCCATCACAGCACACTGGTGCTCACACGCAAGCTGTTACTGCCGGCAGGCCGAAGGTCAAAAACACACGTTAAAAACAAAGTGTTTTTCTCACCTCTGTCTTTATAGTTTACAACATCCCTCTGAGAAGGAAAGAAGGAAGATGGCAGCTTTAAGCAGAAGTTTATGTCATGGGTGATGGAAGTATTTAACTGATATCCATTTTCTTCATATGCATGAAGAATCTCTTTAATTTCTCATTTATTTCTCATGGATATGAATGAGATTAAATGAAGAGCAAATGGAGACTTTATGGCATCATATTTTCCCCTCAGAGACTTTCAGTGTGCCTTAAAGGGTTAGTTCACCCGAAAATAAAAATTCTCTCATCATTTACTCACCCTCAAGTTATTCAAAACCTGTATAAATTTCTTTGTTCTGCTGTACACAAAGGAAGATATTCTGATGAATGTTTGTAACCAAGCAGATCTCGCCCCCCGTTGACTAGTAGGAAATAAATTACAATTTGGGACAGTTTGGGACAACTTGAGGGTGAGTAAATGATGACAGAATTTTAATTTTTGGGCGAACCATTCCTTTAATTCTCCTGTATTTTACACCGATTTTACAGTGAAAAAAGCTTTGATAATCTTAATATTTCCTGTAAACTTGCAGATGAGATCTATATATAAATATATGTATATATATATATATATATATGAAGACTTAAGATTCAAAAGCCTCTAATTTTTTTTGCCATCTGAAATTTTCTTCTAAAATAAGCGTTTTTATCAAGCTTTAGGTTCAGTAATTCCACTTTAATGGCAGTTAATGGGTCCTTTTCATTGCCTTTAAACTGAAATAACTGAACATAAACATATGAGCTTGTTAAAAATGCTTATTTTAGAAGAAAACTTCAGATGGCACTTAGAGGCTTTTGCATCTTAAATCTTTATATATATATAAAGAATGCCTCATGGCTCATATACAGTATGCGTTGCAAGATATAGCAGAAGATATAGCAGAATGGAGCTCATAATCGAGGAGGAATAGAACACCTCAGGCCCAAACTGAGCAAAAATATGCAATTTGGTGCAGTTGCTGATATTTATATGGCCAAAATTTATAATAGTGTAGCAGACAACTTAGATAAAATGCATAAATAATATCAGTTGTCACTCTCGATAATGTCTTAGTAAGATGATATTTAAATGCTTAGTTTTATGATCTCTGTAGTTTTTATTGTGGGGGGCAAAACATAGGCTAAGATGAACTGAGAGATGAACAAATAAACAGACCAAATTTGATTACATTAAAAAACCTTTTTCTTGCTAAAAAACTATAAACTATCAATCAGTAGATTGCGTGCAACAGGTTTTTCAGCAAAGTTTTGATCATGTTGATAGTTTAGAGACCTGATTAACTATGAACTAATTAATTACCTAAGCTATGCTATACACGTACGGTTTGACTGTGAACATTAAAGAATACTAAAACAAATCCTAAAATACCCTTTTACGTAACAGAAAAGCACTCCTTGTAACTTTCTCTCAGGCACACCGCCATCTCACACCCAGTCTGCTACGCCAGAACTGATGTCATCCACAAGTCTTCCGCCAGGAAATGCGAATCTGTCGATTGTAATCCCCTTTCCTCTCCCCCTTCACTGAGGGCAGGAGATGAGTGACCATAACACAGAATGCACAGGAAGTCCATTGTTCTGGCTGCTTCACACACTTAAGCCAAATTATCCTAGTAACCAAAGTATTGATGTCAGCCAGCCAAGGTTAGCCAAGAAAAACGCACCCAACCCTGACATCCTCAAAGCCTTTGTGCACAAATGCCAAACGCACCTTTGTTATCTAACCATTTATCCATTCATTGAGTTTTCAGTAGTCTCAGACGTCACGCTCAAGGACCTTTGGCTGAACGTTTGATGCTTAAGGCACACAAAATGGGAAACACGTAGGAGTTTCGAACTCATCATCAGGGGTTCGTTTCGGGAAAGCGTAGTTAATGGTCCCAAGTTCCGTCGTTCTCAGCATAGTTCAATAAGTCTGTGTTTCCCAAAACCATAGTACCAATGAACATTCACAAACAGCATCGCAAAGTTGTGTGGTTGGAATGACAGCTCTCGACCTGTGGTTAGAAGCTTCTTGTTTGCATAACATATGGACTTAAACAGGACCTATTATGCCCCTTTTTACAAGATGTAAAATAAGTCTCTGATGTCCCCAGAGTGTGTATGTGAAGTTTCAGCTCAAAATACCCCTCAGACCATTTTTATAGCATATTAAAATTGCCACTTTTAGGGGGTGAGCAAAAACATGCCATTTTTGTGTGTGTCCCTTTAAATGCAAATGAGCTGCTGCTCCCGGCCCCCTTTCAAGAAGAGGGCAGAGCTTCAAGAGCTCATGCAACAACAAAACAGGACAATGTCACGCTCTGAAAATGTCAGAAAAGACTGTGCATGTGCATATGTGCTCTTGGACAAGCCTATAATTGAATCTGGAAATAAAGCAAAATAACTGCGAAGAATGAGAATTAGTCCTCAGATGCCATGTTCGTAATTTACAGCAAAAAAAAATCTAGCATTAAATCTCAAACGGATTCATTTAAAGAAGTTATTACTCCATCACCTGTGTGGCATCATTACCAACGTGGTTGAACGACACATTTGTGACAGTATGGTTTTGGGAAACAGTCGTGACTAACTAGTTGATTTCTTCAACGATGTTAAGCAGCGAGTTACATATGGGAAACACACCCCTAAATGTTTGAATTCTACAGGATTTCCGGGAGACGTGTGTGTGGCGTTCTTTAATGGTCCACCTGGAAACAAAGCCGTTGTGACGCCAAACCAACTCATTGAAGAAGAAAGCAGTCGTGTTTACAACTGTGTTAATGAGTGCTTATCAGGACCAACTAAACACTGGATTTTCAAAAGTATGTAAAGTTTACCATTGTTGCAGTAAACTTGCACAATGTTCTTGAATTAATAATTTATTAGATGCATGCCAATCTGTTATTGTAGGGACATCGACTTTACATTTTTACACCCCTAAACAATGCCGAAAAAATGACATCCTCAGCCAATGAAAGCTGCTATCGGGTCTAGACCTTCTGCTGACAGTCTTTTTAAAGTTTTCAGTCAGAAAAGAAGTTAAAATATCCATTACACTTCAGCATAACACATCAGCGTGGTCGTTGAAAAGCACACATCGCAATTTAATGATATCCTGTCAGCCAAAAAAAGGGTGCTGGAAGTGCATGACCTTTGACCCTTTCTTTATAAGTAATCAGGAAGTACTGATGTGTTAGATTGATGTGTTCTCAGAACACAGGCTGTAGAAAAGGTTTTCTAAACATTTCTCAACTAAAAAAAAACAAACAAACATTACATTTTCAAGCACTCTACAGTATAGTCTAAGTGTAGTTTTCATTTTGTTACGTTCACATCATGAAGATTATAACCAAAAATGTATTATGCATGAAATATATTAATATAATTTTATATTAATATAAAACATATATATGTGTAATTTCTATCACAAATGTCACCAGAAATACAAGATGTGTTCAATTTCACAAATTACAACTTCACAAGTATTTAAGACAGTATATCTCTTAATATCTCATAAAGTCTCATCGATTGGTAAGTCAAAAAAACCACACTGTGTCTAAATATGCCTACTTCCATACCATATAGTAGAAGAAAATATGTGAGCTGAGTACTATGTCAGAATTCATAGTATTCATAAAACAGTAAGCAAAAGTATCCAGATGACCTATTACTTCCGGAGAGATTCTAAAGTGTGCACACTTCACTCTTCAGTGGATACTTTACTATCCCATGAGGCCACAGGAGAAGGAGTTGTGAGTGGAGGTAAAGCGAGTTTCTCAGAGAAAAACTGCAAAGAGTTTGAAATAATCATAATCTACAGAGAATAATATCATCCAAAATTCAGAGAATCTGGAACAATCTCTGTGCGTAAGGGTCAAGGCTGGAAAACCATACTGGATGCCCTTGATCTTCAGGCCTTAGACGGCACTGCATCACATACAGGAATGCTACTGTAATGGAAATCACAACATGGGCTCAGGAATACTGCCAGAAAACATTGTCATGAACACAATCCACCGTGCCATTCGCCGTTGCCAGCTAAAACTCTATAGGTCAAAAAAGAAGCCGTATCTAAACATGATCCAGAAGCACAGTCGTTTTCTCTGGGCCAAGACTCATTTAAAATGGACTGTGGCAAAGTGGAAAACTGTTCTGTGGTCAGACGAATCAAAATTTGAAGTTCTTTTTGGAAAACTGGGACGCCATGTCATCCGGACTAAAGAGGACAAGGACAACCCAAGTTGTTATCAGCGCTCAGTTCAGAAGCCTGCATCTCTGATGGTATGGGGTTGCATGAGTGTGTGTGGCATGGGCAGCTTACACATCTGGAAAGGCACCATCAATGCTGAAAGGTATATCCAAGTTCTAGAACAACATATGCTCCCATCCAGATGTTGTCTCTTTCAGGGAAGACCTTATATTTTCCAACATGACAATGCCAGACCACATACTGCATCAGTTACAACATCATGGCTATGTAGAAGAAGCATCCGGGTACTGAAATGGCCGGCCTGCAGTCCAGATCTTTCACCCGTAGAAAACATTTGGTGCATCATAAAGAGGAAGATGCGACAAAGAAGACCTAAGACAGTTGAGCAACTAGAAGCCTGTATTAGACAAGAATGGGACAACATTCCTATTCCTAAACTTGAGCAACTTGTCTCCTCAGTCCCCAGATGTTTGCAGACTGTTATAAAAAGAAGAGGGGACGCTACACAGTGGTAAACATGGCCTTGTCCCAACGTTTTTGAGATGTGTTGATGCCATGAAATTTAAAATCAACTTATTTTCCCCTTAAAATTATTCATTTTCTCAGTTTAAACATTTGATATGTCATCTTTGTTGTATTCTGAATAAAATATTGAAATTTGAAACATTCTGTTTTTATTCACAATTTGTACAGTGTCCCAACTTTTTTAGAATCGAGTTTGTAAGTTTCAAGCCAAATGTAGTACCTACTACTATACAGTATGTGATTTTAGACGCAGCACTACTGTTTTCATGTTTCTCCCCCCAATCTTACATTAGTCAGTGAAACAGATAGTCCCTCCCCAAATGAACGCCATTTGTTGAGCCAAAGTTGCTGTGTCAGGCCGGTCAGGATGGTAAAAAAAAAAAAAAAAAAAAACTACAAATGCAAATTAAGCCAGAATAGATTTTAACATTGAAAAAACTCCAAAAAAGGTTGATTTTTACTGTTGATATTAACAGTATTTTTTGCGTTTTTCTAATTTTCACCAAGCCTGCACACTTGTATTGCAAAGCAACCTGTTTATTATTCTATTCTATATCTGTAACTTTGTAAACTAATTCTGTGAAATATTATCTAAAGCTACTTACTGAACTAAAACACTGTGTATTCTGAGCCACACTTCCTTGTATTTGCCAGAACATGATTGAGCACTATATTGTAAGTCACTTTGGTGAAAATGTCTTTGCTAAGAGTATAAATGCATATGAATGATGAATGCATGAACACTTTCACTCCATAGGGATGCCAATCCTCCATTATAAACATTTCTCAAGAAACACTGACAGTCATGTGACTAAATCAGATGACTATGAAAGAAATTCAACTCTCTCCATGTCTACAGTAGTCTTAGCACAATAATAGTCATGTTCATCTGTCACCATCTGTATGTAAGACTGTTCTCTGCTTTATATCTGTTCCCTTCTGTCGATCAGGCCTTCCTCACCGTTTTGTCAGAAAGACAAGAGAGGCTTTTGTAATCTGCGCTAGTGACCCCACAGCCAGCTGAGACTGTAATGAAGTCCATTCATTTTTCTGGAACTCCTACATACTGTACACGCACGCATTGGATGCATACCACACAAGTCAAATGCAAAATAAAGCCTTAAAGGAACAGCTCACCGATAAAGTAGAAATGATTCACCCTTTTGTTCAAAACTTGAAAGAGAACAGCACTTTCTTTAAAATATCTGTGTTTGTGTCCCACAGAAGAAAGATAGTTGTATAGGTTTGGAACAACCCATAGCCAAAAAGCAGACAGGGTGGTCAGCATAACTGCCAGCATTTACAGAGCCGCTGACAGAATGAGCTGTGTAACATGGAGCCGGACTTTTGATTTCATTGTAAACTTGCCTGGAAAACACTCTGTCATTGTAAAACTAAGGCCATCTGGTGTCACTGTAGCATGGAAATCTAATCAAAGCTTGAAAATTTCAAGCTGAGTCTCACTGACCAGCAGAGAAAAACGTCTCTGATGTGAAACATGAGGTCACAAAACAGTGACAGGGTCAATAGTGTAACTTTAGTTTTAATACTTCATTACAGTTCCCTGAAGACAGGCAGGGCGTTCCAGCACCTTTGATTTAAAAAATCCAATCCATCTGCGCAGTTTTTTTCTCTCTCGTATATGTTCTCTCTCTGCAGACTTATTACGGTAAAATATCTAACAAAATATCTAACAAAATAAATGCAAACCTAACTGATTCTGACAGTGTTATATATGCAGTAGCAATTTTTGAACCAAATACCACTCATGTCAAAAAAAAAAATCCAGATGGATAGACAGGTATATAGACAGGTATATAGATAGATAGATAGATAGATAGATAGATAGATAGATAGATAGATAGATAGATAGATAGATAGATAGATAGATAGATAGATAGATAGATAGATAGATAGATAGATAGATAGATAGATAGATAGATAGATAGATAGATAGATAGATAGATATTCTAGCATAGATTCTTCTCTTTTCAACCCAGAAAAACAAACACTTTCAGACCATCTATCTGAACCCATCTCCTTAAGAGGGGACCTGCTGACCCCTAGATGAACCTCCATGCTGGCATTCTGCAGAACAGCCTTATCTGCTGAAATCTGCCAACTCTCACAGCGGACATTAAGCCCATAGTTCAGCCATAATGGCTGAGCTCATTTGTAAAAAACTGAAGACATGACCATTACAATTAAAGAAATATTTTTAGAGCGCCTACAATGTCATTTCTCATTTTGAATGTTGGTATTTGACATGATTGGAGAGATGTGAATTGAACATGAGAGGCTTTGTGTATTGTCTCTGAGGGGTTTTCTGATGCTGATGAGTATAATTGCAGGAAGCACACCCCACAGCGAGGATGTTGGGCTGATAGGGATGGATGGGTGAGGAATGTTGTGCATGCTAGACCTCTCAAAACAAGAATGCAGCTTTACTGGCAGATGAAACACCTATGAGGTCTGACTTCCCATACTTCTTTTGTAACTGACTTTTTGTCACGTTTGGATTTGTGTTTTGTTCATGTTATGGTTTTCAGGTCTTTTATTTTGAAGTTTACTTATGTTTCCCTTGCTCCTCATGTGATCCTGTCATGTGCTTCCCCTGTTCATGTGTCTTGTTCTGATTGGTTGTCTTGTCTATGTGTCATGTTCTCATTGGTTCATTGTTTCCTGTCTAGCTTTCTGTAAGTAAAGTCCACTGTAGGCGAGTTGTGATGAACTCAAAAAAAAAAAAAAAAAAAAAGAAAGAAACTTAACACCTAAACGTAAACTTGAGAACTAAACTCAAACATTGCTGGAATAATAACTATGAGGATAACAATAAAGATATAGTTCTAAAAATTGTTCTAAATATAAAAGAATAGCACTGTGCACACCACAGCTACAACAATAGATATGATATAGAGGAATGATATCATTGGGATCACTTTCAGAACGATTTTTTTCCAGCTTTTGAATGATAAAACACTGACAGCCAATCAGAATCCATTTGAATTTAAAGATGCCCTAGAATCAAAAATTGAATTTATCTTGGCATAGTTAATAAATAAGAGTTCAGTACATTGAAAAGATATACATTGAGTTTGCCTGAGTTTTGCCTCCTTCTTATATAAATCTCATTTGTTTAAAAGACTTTCGGAAAACACGCAGATCTCAACATAACACCGACTGTTATGTAACAGTCGGGATCATTAATATGTATGACCCCAATATTTGCATATGCCAGCCCATGTTCAAGGCATTAGACAAGGAAAGGCAGTATTAACATCTGGATCTGTGCACAGCTGAATCATCAGACTAGGTAAGCAAGCAAGAACAACAGCGAAAAATGGCAGATGGAGCAATAATAACTGACATGATTCATGATAACATGATATTTTTAGTGATATTTGTAAATTGTCTTTCTAAATGTTTCGTTAGCATGTTGCTTATGTACTGTTAAATGTGGTTAAAGTTACCATCGTTTATTACTGTATTCACGGAGACAAGAGAGCCGTCGCTATTTTCATTTTTAAACACTTGCAGTCTGTATAATTCATAAACACAACTTCATTCTTTATAAATCTCTCCAACAGTGTAGCATTAGCCGTTAGCCACAGAGCATAGCCTCAAACTCATACAGAATCAAACGTAAACATCAAAATAAATACTTAACTCACATAATTCGAAGCATGCATACAGTATGCATGACGAACATCTTGTAAAGATCCATTTGAGGGTTATATTAGCTGTGTGAACTTTGTAAATGCACTGTAATATAGTCGAGAGCTCGTGTGGCAGGGAGCACGCCAGTTAAAGGGGCGGTGCTGCCAAAATCAGTGTATAGTTAATGATGCCCCAAAATAGGCAGTTAAAAAAATTAATTTAAAAATATCTATGGGGTATTTTGAGCTGAAACTTCACAGACACATTCAGGAGACACCTTAGACTTATATTACATCTTGTGAAAAAGCATTCTTGGGCACCTTTAAGGGCTCACGCATTTAAAATGGCAGACGTCATTGCGGAGATGTTAGTCATAGAGGTCCAGAACAAGCCACCACTGTTTGACAAGTTAAACCCTCCATTTTCTTTAAAGGATACTTTAAAGAAAATAGATACATGGAAACAATCGGTCATTCCCTCGGAATAACTGGTGAGAAGTATTAACGGAGATGAGATCATTATGCCAGACTGGCAAACAGAGTAACATAAAATTACCTCAGGTATCCAGCGCTAGTTCCAACAACATTGTCTTGCTTCCTTTGAAGTTGCAGTGAAAAAGACTAGGCGTTGTTTCTGTTCCACTATATTGATGTTGTCAGCAAAATTCACTGTTAGATTAGATCAATTACGCTAGAAAAAGGAAGGAAATGATCAAGTAATCTATTTCGATACTGGCTCATTTCCTCCCTTTTCTCTCACTCACAGATTGGTAAGAAAATTGGTAAGATCAGGGAACTCAAGTTTTCAACTTTTAATGTTGGAGGCAGCATTATCATATAAATGTCATATGCAACAGTGTGTCTAGGTGATATGGGTGACATCAGTGGCCTGTCTCCTCAACCAATCACCATATCGATACTGACTTCAGCCCACTGTCCATTCTCCTCTTAAAGGATTGGTTCACTTTCAAATTAAAATTTCCTGATAATTTACTCACCCCCATGTCATCCAAGATGTTCATGTCTTTCTTTCTTCAGTCGAAAAGAAATTAAGGTTTTTGATGAAAACATTCCAGGATTTGTATCCATATAGTGGACTTCAATGAAGTCCAAATGGTTGAAGGTCAAAATT
Organism: Chanodichthys erythropterus; assembly: GCF_024489055.1. NCBI lineage: Eukaryota > Metazoa > Chordata > Actinopteri > Cypriniformes > Xenocyprididae > Chanodichthys > Chanodichthys erythropterus. Next base: position 55,623,177 of record NC_090231.1, read on the forward strand.
AGTTTCACTGCAGCTTCAAAGTGTTCTACGTGATCCCAGACGAGAAATAAGGGTCTTATCTAGAGAGACCATGGCTCATTTTCTAAAAAAAAAGTACATAATTTTAACAATAAATGCTCATCTTGAACATCTCTTCTTCTTCTTCTCTATTTGAATTTCAGCAGTGTAGACACTGCTAAGTATATTACTGCCCTCCACAGGTTAAAGTTTGAACTAATTGTTATATACTTGCACTAGCATATTGTATATGACAATTTAGTTCAGACTTTGACCTGTGGAGGGCAGTAATACACCTAGCAGTGTCTACACTGCTGGAATTCAAATAGAGAAGAAGAAGAGAGCTAGTTCAAGATGAGCATTTATGTTTTTGTTTTGTTTTTCAATTTAGAAAATGAGCAATGGTTTCTCTAGACAAGACCCTTATTTCTCGTCTGGGATCGCTGTAAAGGTAATTTTGACCTTCAACTGTTTGGGCTCCATTGAAGTCCACTATAAATCCTGGAATGTTTTCATCAAAAACCAAAAAAATTATTTTCGACTGAAGAAAGAAAGACATGAACATCTTGGATGACATGGGGGTGAGTAAATTATCAGGAAATTTTAATTTGAAAGCGAACTAATCCTTTAATAAGGACTCCATATTAGGGTACAGCTCTCACATTTGCTGTTGCATAAAGCCCATAGCAGACCTAGGCAGGTGGAACTGGGGAGGTGGAGGGTTTCAGAGGAACTCGATGCAGGACTAGCTTACACCAACAATGAACCAGACTATTTAAATGTTGCATTTAAATGTTGCAATCCTGACGTCAGCCCACTGTTCTTTCTCCTCTTAATAAGGACTGACTCTATATTAGGGTACAGCTCTCTCTGTCGATGTACCATTGGTCCGCATGTTTCAGTTTTATTAGGGTCTCTGTGATGCTGCACCATAGTGACATAATTTGCCACGTCTCCTTTGCTCTGTGGTCATTCTCCAGTGCCAGGTCATTTGGCACAATTAACCTAAATATTGTCAAAACATACTTGTGTGCCATTTGGTCAGTGACATCATCTCTCAGTGCCCAGTTCCCTCCACCCACGATCTAACCACAACCGCTCTACTCTAGGCTCCACAGATGACCTAACCTCCACTGGGTTTTCCCCATTCTCTGCCCTTACATCCTGACAGCAAGTGTTGAAACCGTATCTGCATGCATGAGTGTCGAGGTTAGAGAATATGTGTTTCCTTTGTGGAAAGAGTAGGTCATACCAGGTGATGAAGATGATTTTGGATTTTGCTGTAGTCTAGACATAAATGATGTATAAGTGCAGTTCATTATTAGTTCATATTAACTAATGTAGCTAACTATGTTAACTAATGAACCTTATTGTAAAGTGTTACCCAAAAATCTTAGAAGTTCTCGAATGTTTTCTTAAGATATAAAGTTGAAAAAGATTTAAAGTTGGCTTTGGTGTTATCTGAATATAAGGTGGGTCTTGGTGTTCAACTAAATTAAAAACACCAGTAACACTTTATTTTACAGTGCCGTAGTTACATGTTACTACATGTACTTACTACAGTAATAACAGTAAATTACTGTTTACTGTTATATCGCTAAGGTAAGTACATGTAGTTAATTAATAGTAATCAGTACTTATTTGAGTAATTACAATGTAACTACAGCACTGTAAAATAAAGTGTAACCAAAACACCTCCAAAGCCGTCTTTTTGTGATGTCTTGTAGCTTACCATAGTAATAATAATAATAATAATAATAATAATAATAATAATAAGCATGCACAATTTTTTCTTTGCAACTGGGTTGAGAGGAGTTCAGTATTCAGCGTCATTTTTTTTAAATGCCGTTTATTTTAAATACTTAATTTTAAAGAGCAAAAGTGGCGGTCTGTTGAATTTAACCTTGAATTTAAATTTTGAAGTAGAAAGACTGAATACAATTTCTTTGTAAAATGCATCATGTGTATGAAGGCACTCATGTGCTTTATGCTTCCAAAGATTATGCCAGAATTATTAAATTAAATACGAAGTCCCTATTTGACACATTTTTAGAGGTGTTATCCAATTGCAAATTCAGCAAGAAGTCACATAATGCGTAATGCTTAAAGGTGCCCTAGATTCATTGAATTTACCACGGCATAGTTGAATAACAAGAGTTCAGTACATGGAAATGACATACAGTGAGTCTCAAAGTCCATTGTTTCCTCCTTCCTATATAAATCTCATTTGTTTAAACGACCTCCGAGGAACAGGCGAATCTCAACATAACACCTAACAGTCAGGATCATTAATATGTACGCCCCCAATATTTGCATATGCCAGCTCATGTTCAAGGCATTAGACAAGGGCAGCCAGTATTAACGTCTGGATCTGTGCACAGCTGAATCATCAGACTAGGTAAGCAAGCAAGAACAATCGCGAAAAATGGCAGATGGAGCGATAATAACTGACATGATTGTTGATATCATGATATTTTTATTGATATTTGTAAATTGTCTTTCTAAATGTTTCGTTAGCATGTTGCTAATGTACTGTTAAATGTGGTTAAAGTTACCATTGTTTCTTACTGTATTCACCAAGACAAGACTGTCGTTATTTTCATTTTTTAAACACTGCAGTCTGTATAAAGCATAAACACAACTTCATTCTTTATAAAATCTCTCCAACAGTGTGTAATGTTAGCTTTAGCCACGGAGCACTATCAAACTCATTCAGAATCAAATGTAAACATCCAAATAAATACTATACTTACGCGATTACACATGCTGCATCACGAACACTTTGTAAAGATCCATTTTGAGGGTTATATTAGCTGTGTGAACTTTGTTTATGCTGTTTAAGGCAAGCGTGAGCTCTTGGGGCGTGGAGCATGAGATTTAAAGGGGCCGCGTACATTTATAATGATAGGCAGTTAAAAATAATAATTAAAAAAAAAAACTATAGGGTATTTTGAGCTGAAACTTCACAGACACATTCAGGGGACACTTAAGACTTACATTACATTTTTTGAAAACATGTTCTTCGGCACCTTTAATATTTGAAATAACCAGTAATTTCATTAAACATCTTACCTTTGGGGCAAGTTGGAGGTTATCTTAACTTTAAGAGGTTATTTAAGATGATTATTAAAAATATTCTTCTCAGGATCAAATTCTTCAAGTTTTATCTTTATCTTAGAAAAAAATATATGAACATTCTTCAGAAATGCTTTTGGGAATATAAATTATCCTTAACTTTATTCTTAGGTTTGAAAATAGCAGTTAAGAAAAATGTAATTCTTAAGAATGTTTCATGAATCTGGCCCCAGGTCCAAATACACCAGCTAATGAACATACATGATCAACTAGAAACCATAGAAACCACCTTAGGCCAGTTTTAACTGGTTTTCCTAATAAACAAGTGATACCTGCTTAAAGATATCAGGCTGTTCTTTTGAAATATGGTAGTTGTTTATTTCCTGGTCCAGCAAGTGCAGCCCTGTTTGATCAAGTCATTCTTCTACTGATGGTTTTAGCAGGGTCTGAAAACCACCTTCATTATTAGGCATGGCAGCAGATTTTTATATGTTATACTTACACAACATTCTTTCTTTTGTTCAGCTATGCATTCCACTATCCTTCAAACCCCAAATCAAAGATGTTACAGAGCCGTCTCATCCTCCCATCTCATCGCTTCATCACCATCCCTCCCCTGCACTCAAAGTAAAAATGCAGTATCTCAGTCAGCACAACCAAACAGCACTTAGACACTTTACAGTCGGGTGGTAAATTACCATATTGCCCTAGGTTAACAAGACCTTTAATGGAAGGGTTACCGTAATCTCCTCCTCCCTTCTTTTTATCTGTATACGAGTCTGGGAATAACTATGTCTTGCTATTGTCTAGTAGTGTCCTCAATGTCATCTGATTCAAGGTCTCCAGAGAGCAGTTTCCTGTCTGCTGCGTCTGCACACCATGCTCACATTACCTTCATAGTCAGGAGGGCTTTTTCCTCATGATAAAAGCTCTCCTGCTTTGTTGAAGTCTGCGGTGATGACAAACCATGCTTGAATGTCTCAGAGAGCTCTTGGGGGTCCAAAGTCTTACTTTTTCTTATATATATATATATATATATATATATATATATATATATATATATATATATATATATATATATATATATATATATATATATATATATTCAGTATAGTAACGGAAGCAAGCTAGTAAGAGCTGTGTGTGTAAACCTCATTCCCCTGATCTCAAGAGGGGTGCTAGCCACTGACACTAAAGACTGTTACCCACCTCCTATGCTGGAGACGCCGGTTTGAATCGCGCTCGGAACAGGTTGAGTAGGACCAACCCGATCTCACGGCAATTCGTACGTATTTTACGAGGTGGCTAAATCGTATGAATTCATACGACCTCACTCGTACTAATTCATACGTTTTTTGCTAAATCGTATGTATTTTACGAGTTGACAAATTCGTATGAATTCATACGAATGACCTACCCCAAACCCCGCCCCTAAACCTAACCGTCACTGGGGTTTAGACAAATCGTACGAATTCGCACGAGTGAGGTCGTATGAATTTATACGAAATAGCCACCTCGTAGAATAAGTACGAATTGGTCGTGAGATAGCGTTGGTAGGACCGGTTACATTTGGTGCCGTGACCCGGATGGCATTGAGGTTTAGGGAGGTGAGTGTAACGGAAGCAAGCTAAGAGCTGTGCATGTAAACCTCACTCCTCTGATCTCAAGAGATCCCACCTCCTTGCCGGAGACACCGGTTCAAATCCCGCTTGGGTGTGCGTTTCCTGAAGCCAACTATGGTCGCAAGTTCCCTTGTTACCAACACAATTTATGGGAAACTTGCGACCATAGTTGGTAAACGATGCTTTTGGGAAATGCAAATCCAGAGCAGGTCAAGTAGGACCGGTTACATACATGTATACATATAAAATGACAACTCTATGAATTGAATGAGTTTTAGCATGTTCTTAAACATGGCAATGTTAATGTATTTGGACTAGATCTGCTACGCTGCTGTTGCTACTGTTGATTATTGCTGCTGCAGTGCAAGTATGGACTTACTACTGCTAATAGATAGACAGCTGTGAGCATGTAAGATTTGCTGCTGCATAAATAGACATATATAATTCCCTTAGCAGATCAGCATGTGGAGCTGGGGAAGGTGGAGGGTTTCAGAGGAACCCTGATAGCACTGCAGGACTAGCCTACAGCAAACAATGAACCAGACTATCTAAATGTTGAGCAAGCAATCTCAATCTCTTGTTTACTCATTGTTACTCACAGTTAATATTTTTGCTCTTATGGGTGGTCCCTTAACTCTCACGGAGTCTCTGGAGCCAGCAGCCTCCCTTCAGTTCAAACACTGATGAGAAAAGCAAAGGCAGGTTCCCATATTTGTGATCAACATAATTCAGACGGTAGAGGAGATAAAGTGACCTGAAGGCCAGGCAGGTCAGCAGACGCCAAGATGCTCAAGGCTCTCAATTTCTGACAGCGCATCATTCTCACACAGCTCTCTTAAACTGCCTGCATCAGATAACTCTGTGGATTATCACAGAAAAGTCCAAATGCATTTCTCCAGGCACGCACCAGACCTAAATATCAGTTTCACAGCAAACGGCTGTTTTCATCATGTATCGTGGGGATGTTTGATGTCAGCACCTGTTGAGGTTTCGGTGGGAAGAGGAAAACATTTAACAACCCTTCAAAGGAAGAAAGAGTATGTGTCTCTGAAATGTTGTGTGGTTGAAAAGACTCTCAGTACTTAAAGTGCTTTTCACATGTGAACACTGACAATGCCTCTTGCAGTCTCACAAAAACGTCTTGCATAATCTCCTCTTTCAGCTCAATGCTTGGCTGACTTCTTTGAAAATAACTGTGACAGCTCAACTGGTGAGAAATACAAGCCCAATAATAGAGGTGTCTATTTACAAGTGAAAAATATTTAGCTACAAGGTCAGAACAGTACATGAATGTCACAATGTGTTTAACATTGTCCCAGCACACAAGGAAACTTTTCAATAGGGAACTTTTATCATCACAAAACAGCCTTCACAAAAAACTAGAGGTATGAACTGAAGCAGAACACTAATAATGAAAGTAGATGATGGTTAAGCTCCAAAAAAAATGTGAATTTGTGAAAACAGTGGCATCAAGTGCTTGCTTATTATGTGTTCAGTCTATAAGCCCATCGTTTTTGTGGATCCTTGTTTGAATTCACAGTATTCCTAACACAGTTGGCGATAAGCACCCGGGAGACCTACTACTTCTGACGGGATTCTGAAGCGTGCATGCACTGGATACTTTAATATCCCATGAAGCCACGGGTGAGGATTTGCGAATGGCAGTGAAGTGACGCAAGTGACGCCATAGGTCACATGACAGTGACAACATACTACGCACATTCTAGAATTTATTTATTTAATGGTTTGCAATTTTGACACAGCTTGTGTCTTGTTTTCTCCATTTTATGACAGATGGCAAATAGCGTGCAATACTGCCACCTGCTGTATTGGAGTGTCAACCCGTTACTACCACTGGATTTCTTTATGAAATTATCATATGTGTAATATTAACACAATATCAATATTTCATTCAACATGTTCTCCAACCAATATGCCCATGTAGGTCGTTTGTCACTTCCCTGAAATACGACCCATAGGAGCCTATCAACAACAGGACACTGCATTGTACCCTTTTATCAGTGTCATATTTCGGGTTTTGCATACCTCAATTGGCAGACCATTGCAGTATACAACAATATGCAATCATGTGTTCATGCGATCGTGGGTTTGATCCCAGGAAACACAAGTGCTCATAAAGTGTATATGCACTATAAATCAGTTTAGGGGTGGGGAACGTGTAGTCGTTAATAAAAAATGAGTTTTGCTAAATGGAAATAGGAGAAATGGTGGGCAAGGAACAGTGCAAAATGTCCACACACTGCATTTAAATGAACACGCATTTTGATTGTTAACGACAGTCATACATCATTTTATGATGAGAGGCGAAACAAGACACTGTCATTATTTTTACGCCAGCTAGAGGGCGCATGACTTTAAAACGTAAATATAGGTCGTAATAAGGTGCTTGAAAAATGACCTATAGGGTCTGTTTCATTTGTAAATGTCTTTAATATGCAGTGGAGAGCTAGGGCTGAAGGCAAGGCCTTTATCCCTGTTATTCAGAAGCAAATGTCTGTCTGTTTAAAAACACTTGAATGCGTCAGCACATGTGCAATGACTTCACCACTGGAGGTCCAGTCATTGAGATATGCGAGGCTCTTAATGGCTGTGAGCCATCAGATACTTTTAAAGAGCTTGAGGCTTCAAAGCTTCAGCATAAAGCCTGATTTGGTGAAATACACCATCAAGGTCTCTGTGTGGTCTAATATCTCCAAAACGAGGGCTGCAGGACACCCTGAATCTGCTAATGACAAGAGACAGGACTCTGGGAGTAATGGGAATATGACAGATATTTCTACATGCGCTTTATATGGAGATGGATAGTAGGTTTACCTTGAGGAAAAGACCAGTGTGTTCCCCAAAAGCATTGTTAGCCCAACTATGGTCACAAGTTCTGTCATTACCAACATAGATTAATAATGATTTGGTGTTTTCCAAAAGTTACAACAAACATTCATAAACAACATTACATTATAAGTTGTGTGGTTGGGACTACAGCTCTCTACTTGTGGTTAGAAGCGTTGGTGTATTTGACTTTGGCTGCGGCTGGAGGCAACCGATCGGCAAGATTTGGCACTTGTAGTCGAGGAGGAGTTGAAAAAGGAGACATGAAGTCTGTCACTTTCTGCTCCCAGTAGTGGCGCTCTCGCTGTGTTTGCATACTTTATCACTGACGAAGTGGATTAGATGCAATATTTGTCAAATACACAGATGTTTTCATGAAGCAACAGAAACACTTTTCATTCAATAATTTATGTACTGTCAAACGCACTAACAGCTTAGACCAGCAGGAATTCCCTGGTTTATGCTAGTTTGGTTCTGATAAAGCTTTGAAACACCCTCAAGTTCAAGCTGAAGTTTTCCTGCTAAGGGATATCCCCACAGCAGAAATCTGACATGGAAATGTGCTAGGAGTAAGGCGCGGTTTTGAGAATGTAAACATGAAAGTAAATCTATAATCAACATAATTCCCTATTTGGCAACAGAAGCCTAATTTAGTGACAGTGTACGGGACGCTCGGCTGTACTGGAATCTGGAAGGGGATTTGACAATCTACTCTGCTAGGCTGTTTATAGCCTGTGCTGCGTAACACTTCCAAAGAAAATCCAGCTTCAATGTGCATGACAAGGGTGTATTAGTGGGCTGAAGAGAATAAACAGGCCAATAAATTAGACCAAACACCCGTCACCAGACAGAGGAGTGGCGTCTTAGCCCCTTGGGATGTTTTTTGTGTATTCGTCTAAAAAAGTGAGCAAACATGAGAAAGCATTTGCTGTGATTCAGCAAAAAAAAAAAAATATATAATATATATATATATATATATATATATATATATATATATATATAATATATATATATATATATAATGCTGTCTAACAAGCATTTCCTCTCTTAATTTTACATACTTTCCTGAACTAAAGCAGGATAAGGTATAAAGCAACATGCGGGTTTAGACACAGTGAGGAGTTCAATAAGGGAAAAGTAATACTATGTCCTAACTAAGAACACTGTGATTATGAGTGATTATGCATACAGTGACTGACTTTGTCAAGTGGGATGTGTTTCTGGATCAAACATGCTTAGTCATAACCCTTCCCCTAAATTCTAATAACCTAACATTAACTACAGTAGGCTACTCTTAAAAATCACAGGACAATAGGTTGGTAAGAATGTTGTTTGAGCCCTAAACCTTAAGCCTGTGACACACCAAACTGACACTACTGAACCAGCCGAAACGAAAGCCGGCTGTGTTGTCACCTTGTGTCGCGGCCAAAAACTATAGCAAAGACAATAGCCAATGACCAACTGCGCCTGCCTTAAGCCATGGGTATACTTCGTCCTTTTTTTTTACACATATTGCACGGACAAATGCAAAGCCTTTCAAATTATACATTTGACTTGCATGCATACACAGGCATTCAATGCATGCATAGTTTTGAGCAATCTCTTGCCACGAGTTACAACCCATGTAAACATCTTGGTATTCTTTCATGCTAAAGTTGTACATGTTTTGATTGCATGAACTTTCAAAAGTTAAGACAAGAATGATGAGAGGATATTAAATATTAAAAATACCTTCCTTTGTGTTCCAAAGATCAAACATTTTATGGATTTGGAATGACATGAGGGTGAGTAAATTACACAGTTTTCACAGTTTTACAGTGGTTATGGCTAAGTCTGTGCAGCACCACTTCAAGTCGAACACACCTAACATCTGCAACTCCCACGCACTGATATTTCACCAGCTCGACCAGCAAATCTATGCCTCATCCTCTAATGGTCCACTGCTCTTCTCTCTGTTTATCATCAGCTGGCTGAGGGTTAAAGGGAGCTGGAGGATGTGGTCTTATCTAGCAGCCTAAAAGCCTTTCATCTCACTCCCATTCCTCCTCTGACTCTGTTTGAAGGACACTTGTGTTGCAGAAAACCCTTTTGAGGGTAAGAGCTGTTAACCCTCACATAGATTTGAACTGTACCTTCGGGAGTTTAAAAGGCCTACTTGCCCTTTTCGTGTTGCACAAATAGAGATCAGGACCAAGCATATATCAAAGAAAAACATGTGAAATCTGTTCTGCATCATTGGCTTCCTTCAGTTTAAATCACATGAGAAGGAGGGGGAACCGTTTTTTTCTTCTATGTAAAAGCTCTCTTATTACAGAACATGAAATGAAAAATAAGTCTCTCCTGTGCTTACACACAGTCTGCAATTTTGCTGATGAGTCAAAAATTGTTGGCATCTGTCCTACATCCAGATGGGAAAGATACATTTTTATACCTTAGTTTCGATAGAGGGACATTTTGGACTGGGAAGGAAGTTCAAAATAAAGGCTTAACCACCTTATAAATGCACATTTAAGTGGCTCCTCTTCTGGTGAAAGTTTTCAGACATCTTTCAAAATGGCCACCAGACATGGATACCCATCTCAGTGTGCAATGGTCGGCTTTTCTTGAAATTACAGGAGGTATGTACACTGTAAAAAATATTACATGCTATCTGCTTAAAAAAAGTATGGTAACAATATTACACGTATTATATTTGAGTAGATTTTAAGGTTGTTTTTTTAGTGAAATTTACCCAAATAAATTAAGTAAAAATTCCTAAATTATTTAGCCTATGGCACATGATGAATTTAATATTATTAGTGCAATGTGCTTTTTTAATTTAAGTTGTCTCACAAATAAATCAAGCAGAATTTACTCATTTGTATGAATGAAATTTACTTAATTATAACATTTACTGCTTTTTTCAGGTTAAGATAATAATGAATACATAATGCACTTTTTGTTATCAAACATGCTTTTAATCTTTCTTTTTTTTTTGCACAAATAAAACAAATCTGTATAAAATGTAAGTCAGCAGTTTTAAGATATGAAAATAAAATTTAAAAATGCCAACATTTTCCATGAGAAAGATCATTTTGTAAAACAACTTGTGCATACAAATTTGTATGCAAAATTTTTCTGTTAGAAAAGTCACATTATGGACTAAAACTTGAGAATAACTTGTAGCAAGACTTTGTAAAACATTTGTACATTCTGAAAGCTTGTATGTAGAACAATATTAAATGTTCATCAATCAATGCAGTTTACTTTTCACCAGAACTTGGTAATAATGCATTGTCTCAATCTAAGTCATGAGTTTGTTTTTAAGTGTTAGTATTTTTGGTGAAAACTTGCAAACATCCATTTCCATAAGAGCTTTCCTCAAAAGTGTGCCTAATTTCTTTCGGGTAGGTTAAGTGCATATGTGAGTCCAAGAAGAACAGCACAGGCTCTTGCCAGATTTTCCAAGCCAGCGATGACTTGCACCCCCTCCAAGATGATGCTGAAATCCTCCTGATAATCCCTCTTGCAGATGGCAATTTTCATTATGTGCTGCAGGATATCTCCATTGTCACACTGTAAAATAAACATTAAATAAGTATTCTTATCTTGTCCATCTCATTATAAGTCTGTCCATAATTATAAAGTTAATTTGTGTACATTGTAAAACAAACACTTTCAAAAAATAAAAAATCGGTCGGATTTTCTTGAAATTACAGGAGGTATGTAGTAACAAACAGATCAATTGGTTAAGACATCAAGTAGGATATTGCATTATTTTTTCTTTATATAATTTGAGCTCAAAGATGATAGTGTGCTTAATGACAGACAGCAACATAGTGTGGCCCAGATCTGGCCCACATCTGGTACATGTGGATTTCACACGGACCAGATTTGGGTCGGATCTGGGCTGACACTATGTTGCTGTCAGAGGTACTTGAGCTTAATAGGTATGTTTACCCTAGTGCTTTTACAGTTTGATTTCTCATTATATGAGCCTTACAGCAAAACCGAACTCAAGGTTCAGTAGCCAAATGTGAAAAACTGAATGATGAATGCCAAAAGGAAAGGAGAATAATAGCATCTATGAGAATGCTTGTCTTTGTGTTGATCAACTGAGAACTTGAATTGACTTGAAGTCTCCATGATCCTGACTCTCAACTCTATTTCCCTAATTAACATGCCACAGAGGAAGAGGAAGTGTCTTTCCGCCGGGTCTCCATCTCTCTAGTGTTCAAGTTGTTTATGTGAGCGATCTTATCTGGGTGACAAGCCAACAAGAACCAGCATGATGGATGGAGTGCTGCAGTGAGCGAGTGGATGAGTGCAGCACAATGAAGCACTGGCAGAGAACAAAAGGAAGTAGAGGAGGGAAGAATGACCTTTCATGATGGAATCAGTCATCTAAAGTGGACATCTAAGTTGAGTGTATCTATAAGAGATTTGGAGAGTGGACAATCCTTGGAATCCTGAACTTTTATCAAACTGTGTGTCTCTCTAATATCCATTTGGAATCAAGGAGGACATTTGATGGACTCCATATCCAGTAAGTCTTCCCAGGACTCTTTTTGCTGCCTGACCCTTGAACACACCCTGAAATTAGGGTATGGAGTCCAGATGCAGATGCTGGTGGGGTCTCCATTGCACAGCTGCAGGACCAGCAGACATCACGGGCCGGGAATGTCTGACTAATCGGCGAACAGGACCACGAGCAGATGTGCTGAGTCTGCTAAGTAATGTAACATAAGTTTGAACACTTTTACATGTGCATTCCTCCCAACACACGTTTTAATAATTTATCAGAATGATTTTTATCAGTCTGACGTAGCATAAAAGAGTGTAAATGTCTTAAGAGAAGAAACAGATTGACGCTCTGGTCCTACTTCCCAGCTAGTCTAGCTCAAGTGTCAAACTCAGTTCCCGGAGGGTCACTGTTCTGCAGAGTTTAGCCCTAATTAAACACACTTAAAGCAGCTAATCAAAGTCTACATTACATTATTTTCATTACTAAGGATTACTAGAAGCTTCCAGGCAGGTGTTTTTTAACTGGTTAGAGCTAAACCCTGCAAGACAATGACCCTAAGGGATAACTAAGATGGAAACACATTTAACAAATACATTCTTGGATGCTCAACAAAAATTTCACGTGACTTTGATGTGATTGGATAACTGGACTAACCATTGCACACCATCTGAAATATTGTTTTAGTCATTTTGAAATGCCTGAGTCAAAGTCTGTCATCAAAATGATTTGGTATAATTACCTCCCAGAACTCACACAACATCGGCATCCACCTATGAACACAACAGGTGAAGTGTTTGTTATTGCGTTAATGTAGATCAAATGCAGCTTTAATTATGTAGGTTTTATTCGCAACTTTGAATGGAAGTTCAAAAGTGACATTAGAACAAAATATATGGATATGAACGTACAGTATCTCACAGAAGTGAGTACACCCCTCACATTTTTGTAAATATTTTATTTTATCTTTTCATGTGACAACACTGAAGAAATGACACTTTGCTACAATGTAAAGTAGTGAGTGTACAGCTTGCATAACAGTGTAAATTTGCTGTCCCCTCAAAATAACTCAACACACAGCCATTAATGTCTAAACCGCTGGCCACAAAAGTGAGTACACCCCTAAGTGAAAATGTCCAAATTGGACCCAAAGTGTCAATATTTTGTGTGGCCACCATTATTTTCCAGCACTGCCTTAACCCTCTTGGGCATGGAGATCACCAGAGCTTCACAGGTTGCCACTGGAGTCCTCTTCGATTCCTTCATGACAACATCACGGAGCTGGTGGATGTTAAGCATTGTTTACACTGTACGCGTCTGTGGTGCGTTACGGCTCCGGCAAGGTTTTGTTCCGTCCTCTGAGCAGTGTCAACTCACACCAGAAGCATTTCAGAAGCGAAGCGGTTGGACTTGCGAGACCACGAGATTTGCATGTCTAACGTTTTTTTTCATTGATTTTTTTCGTGTTTTTAATGGCTAAATGGTTATATTTTGTCCGGTTTGATTGTGTTTATTGCTATGCCATACTTTATTTTGCTGTAGCCTACAGACAAAGTTAATACAACAAAAAGTCTTAAATATTTTAATTAAAAAGGCTTATTTCTGCTATTGTAGGCTCATTTTGTAAATTTATGCAAATCAATTTGGACAAGCGCAAACTGGGTGCTGGTAAGATGCCGGTACAGAATCCATTTGAAGATGTGCATCTTCGGAAGCGGAGCCACGTGCAAAGTTATAAAAAAATGCCGCGCACACAGCCAGGAAGGGTTGTCAGGTTTTCATAACACCCACCCGATTGCTACTCAAAACTAGCCCAATTGCATTTCAGGGGTGTTCCCCCAGGTTCTGGGGGATAAAATCTACGTTTATGGTGGAGTTCCCCTGGTAAAATCATCATTCCAGGGGCTAAATATCATGTTATTTGGGGTCGCTTCAACCCGCAGACCCACGACAACAGTGTTAAAGTAGCCCAATTCCGCAGGAAAACCATGGACTTGGCAACACTGCCGCCAGGTGAAATGATGTCTTTGGCACTCAATGGGCACAACCACCACCACAACACCGTGATGACGTCATTTCCACTCATGCGGACGCAGCAAGTATAAACCAAGCTTTAAATATTAGCTTGTGTTTACACTGAAAAACAATGGAAAAGTAGCACAGTGGAAAGGAAAAACGCATTCTGTGTGATCGGCTACTAATAGTGCAGAGAGAGCGGCAAATTAATGAATCTTTTTTATCAACAGAACCCAATTCCGGCCTATTATTTCCCAAGCCCCTCTATTTTATGGTAATGATTTTAGCATCAGCGTCTGTCTGATGTTGTTCAATCTTTCCAGCAGGGAAGGCAGAAAGACACCTGTGCTGTTTACAGGCGGCTAGAGGCCCTGCAGAGCAGACACAACCATACAAAGTAAACAAAGCATTTCCTTAGAATGGGTATAGAGTACTCACAGATGTGAATGCTCCCTTAACTAATTACTTGTGCTTGGCAAGGCAACTATCACTATTACTATTGCTCATATTTAGGGTTAGAGGGAGAGAGAAGTCTTAAAGGGATAGTTCACCAATAATTCTATAGACTTACATTGAAAAATATATATCATACAGATCCACATTGTTGTTGCTCTTTGTTTGCGAGTTATTAGGAGAGTTTTCTATGTTTCTTAGCACATTGTTGTATTTTAAGTAGCAAGCAGAGTGATACACATGGAGATTGTGGTGTTTTATAGTCTTGGAGTCAGCATAACACTGCAGGTATTCTGTCTTATTTGGCAAAGTGACAGCTTTTGATTCTTAAACACATGTCTTTTGATTCACACAATATGGCATTTTGCTGATGTGAATCTATAAAGGATAAGAGCAGTCTATTAAACCTTTTTCTTTCTTTTGAAAATACAGACTGATAAAAAAGTTCTGTCTCTCAGGACTATCTAACTCCATGCTGTAGTCATAAAGAACGATCACATAAACCAAGACCATTTGTGAATCTCATAGTTCTTCGCATCTGCATCATAGGAGATGGAAATTCTATAAGCACCAATGCACACGAATGTGCATGTGTTCGCACATGCTTACTAGCATAGTATTTACTGCATACTAGTCAGGTCACATTCATTTCTAAAGTGCGTTATACAGTATGGATTGTTTCAAAGCGGCTTCACAATAATAAACCAACGGTTGCAAATTTCTTCAATTATGAAACAAATATAATTTCAGCTGTAAAGCAGATCTAAAGGAGACAATAGTGTCATTATTCAGCTCAAGTCAGTTCAGTGTCGATGTTGCAGAGTTCATCAATTATGAATTATTCGATTCAGGTATAAAGCTCTACAGAAGACATTTGCCATCATCCAGCTCAATTTAGTTCTCATCCAATGTTTTAATTTGATAATATTACTGATTTTAATTATTATACATTACATACATATACATTATAATTATTATACATTGCCTACCATTTTAACCAAAGTATGTGAAGCAGCCTGCAGCATGCAACGATAAACATCTCAAACAGTAGTATGTAGTAACGCAACACAAGTTACTTTGTTTAGTACTAACAAGCAAGCCTAGCCCAGGCGAGAAAAAAGTAATGCAAAAGTAACATTAGAAGTAACTAAGTAATGCAATTAGTTACTTTTTTGGGGAGTAACACAATATTGTAATGCATTACATTCAAAGGTAGCTTTCCCCAACACTGCTGCAGTCACATGACCTCAAAAACCTTGAAATAAGTACATGTGAACAGGTCCAAAGAGAACTTAATCCCCCGGTTTCACGGACAAGGCTTAAGCTAGACTAAAATGCATGATTGAGCTGTTGTATCTGAAAGTAACTTGTACTGACAGATCTTAAAATATGTCAGTGCCACTGTTTTGTCTCAGGATGCACATCAGTAATATTTTCTTCTAGTGAACATTTGTAAAAGCTACTTAAATGCCCTAATTGAACTAAGGCTTAATCCTGGCTTAGGCAAAGCCCTGTCTGTGAAACCGGGCCAATGTGTTTAAGGAAGGCAAAAGAGACACTGCCTCTCCCTGAAACTTTAGATGCATTCACATCCAGTGCTCGAAGTGGGCCGGTATGCAAGCCCTCCGCGCCCTTCCTTCTCCAGTAATGCGTATTTAACTGAGCATCGGGAGTACCAGCATTTTTATTTTTCCACTTCAAGCGCTGTTCATGCCATGTTGTAATTAAAAGATTTCAACAAAGCGTTCACGTCCTTGTAGAGCTCGTAATTTTCAACAAGAACTCCTACTTGTACCACGTGATGACTGTACCACCTGACCACTGCAGATTCATTTAGGAGTTGATAGTGTTGCCGAAGAAACGTATAATTCCCAGTCCGAGGACGTGAACAGCTCTGAATAGAACGTCGTATGTTCATCTTGGAATTTACACTAATTACGACATGGCGTAAACACAGCATTTATCCACTGGTGTCGCAGTTGGACAGTATTACATTAGAAAAGTGGTTTATGAATTAATTGATCTCATGTTGTGTAATATTTATTTTGCAATAAAAGAAGAGTATGAGATGGATGAAAAAGAAAATCTGAGAAAGAGGATAAGGTTAAAATTTTATGCAATTTCTATTGAAACTTGTATGTTTTTACTTGTATGTATTTAAATATTTTTGTATTACACATTTGCATTAATGAAGACGCTATATTGAATAACAGTTAAAATTAAAACAGTACTTAAGACAACACATCAAAATAAGTGTCCCTTCTTTAAAGCAAGTTTTTTAAAACAATGATTTATAACATACTTTAAAGTTAAACACAACTTTTTTTTTTTTTTTTTTTTACATGATTACAAAGTGCACTTAACCATAGTAATGGAAGTGTACTCTCTTTAAGTGCACTTAAGTGGCCTTTTATTTCATTAGTATCATATTATCTGCAAGTACATTAAAGTACAAAAAAAATAGACAACTTTTAAGATTTGACGTGAATATTCAGTACAATTAAGCACAAGATTGTTGGGCATGTAAGCATGTGATATGAGTAATACAGTATGTTTGTGTGTGTGTCCTCAAATGTCACAGATACAGGGAGGTTATGGGAACTAAGGAGTAGAATGAGAGCTGTGATGAGCAAAGACCCCGACTACTTCATCAAGACTTTCTCTCAGGAAACAGAGTGACCTACACAGACCACCTGACCCTCTCAAACCCACTTCCTCTGACCTCTGCTAGCATACATCACCACATATTCTCAGTGTGAGGTGATGCAATCCATCCCATGATTCTCTTCTTCAGTTCAAACATCCACACAAAACAGCATGATGCTAAATTTTCTCATAGGTGGGTAAATGCTTTCAAAATAACACATGGGAGAGTTATTTTTACTCAGAGGTCAGTCAAATAGTTGGAATTTAGTATAAAGTATAAAACTTACCCTTAAAATTCACTCCAATACTTATTGGGGGGAAAAAAAGAAAGCGTAATTGTATATACTTTGAATATTTTATTTTTTTTTTTTTTAAATGCTTTTACATTTACAAGTTAATATATCTTTCTTAAATGTACTAAATTGCTAATTTATCATTACAAATGTGTAACTAGCAATATATTTAAATGTATGAATACAAGTTTCAAGAACATAAAGTATATTTTGTTTAGCATAAATACTTGGCAGTACATTCAGCAGTACACTTTAAACATATTTCAAAAACAACAGAAATATTTTAATTAAAGGATGTACTTAACTTAAGTGGGTCAAAAAACACTGTAAACGAATGCATTTAATATAAATTTAAACTATAATACATTTTCATGTAATTTCATGTCCAAGAACATCACATTCAGCTCACACTTAAGTAATATTATTTTAACGTGTACTATTTCCGTAATAAAAAAGTATGCATGTAAAGAGAAATACAAATATTTTCCCTAACCATTTCTTTCAGAGTCTTTATGTCATATATAGCATTTAGCAGATCCTTTATCAGAAAACATCCTTTTACTGGCAGTTCTGAAAGCTTCTCTTCATTACAGCTCTACCGGAAGGTCATTACAAGCTAGAATCTCATTAAGATCATCACTACAATGATAATTTTTCCACTAATGTGTAACATATGGATGACTTCAGCAGCCATTACACCACCAGGCCATTAACCAGCTGCTAAATGACCTCAGATGCTTTTTCAAGACTGAACTCACGTAAATCCTACTTTTCTCTGTTTTACCTGACAGTAAAAACAGAAAAGGCCCATAATGCTGAATCATTACTTTAAAGTGCTTCTACACCTTCAAATTACGTTTTTGGAGATCTATCTCTTCATGTTCCTAAACACTGGTATGAGCTTCTGTACTTTCAAGAAGGGCACATTGTATTATGGGATACAACATCCAGCATAGTGTCTTTTGGTTGTATATATTTTGGCAAATGTAGCCGTTCATTCAGGTATTCCAATCCCAACTTACAGAAATTTAACATAATACACATACATACATACACACACGTACATACTGACCCTTACGAAGAAGTACATTTTAACATACTTTTAAAAAGACAACTTATATACTGTACAAGAATATACTGAAGTGCAAACTTAATTTGCACTTAAGTTAGACACTTGCATGGTTACTGAAATTAAATAAAAATGTATAGTTTAAATTTATATTAAATGCAATTAGTTGAAAGAGTACTTAAGTACATATCTTAAAGATATTGTTAAAGTGTACTGACAAGCATTTATGGTAAACCTAAATATAGTTTGTCAATTGTATTGAAACTTGTATGCTATGTATTTAAATACATTTTTAATTACACATTTGTAATAAGGTTACAATTTAGTACATTTAAAGGTGCCCTAGAACCCTTTTTCACAAGATGTAATATAAGTTTGTGTCCCCTGAATGTGTCTGTGAAGTTTCAGCTCAAAATACCCCATAGATTTTTTATTATTAATTTTTTTTACTGCTTATTTGAGCATAATTAAAAATGCGCCGATTCAAATGCTTGTGCTCCCCGCCCCCAAGCTCGCAACTCTATAATACATTGAATAAACAAAGTTCACACAGCTAATATAACCCTCAAAATGGATCTTTACAAAGTGTTCGTCATTATTCGTCATATTTGGATGTTTACATTTGATTCTGAATGAGTTTGATGGTGCTCCGTGGCTAAAGCTAACATTACACACTGTTGGAGAGATTTATAAAGAATGAAGTTTTGTTTATGAATTATACAGACTGTAAGTCTTTAATAATGAAAATAACAGCAGTCTTGTCTCCGTGAATACAGTAAGAAATGATGGCAACTTTAACCACATTTAACAGTACATTAGCAACATGCTAACGATACATTTAGAAAGATAATTTACAAATATGACTAAAAATATCATGATATCATGGATCATGTCAGTTATTATTGCTCCATCTGCCATTTTTCGCTGTTGTTCTTGCTTGCTTACCTGCATAAAGTCTGTTGATTCAGCTGTGCACAGATCCAGACGTTAATACTGGCTTGTCTAATGCCTTGAACATGAGTTGGCATATGCAAATATTGGGGGCGTACATATTAATGATCCCGACTGTTACGTAACAGTCAGTGTTATGTTGAGATTCGCCTGTTCTTCAGTGGTCTTTTGCACAAATTTACACAAGAAGGAGGAAACAATGGTGTTTGAGACTCACTGTATGTCATTTCCATGTACAGAACTCTAATTATTTAACTATGCCAAGGTAAATTCAATTTTTGATTCTAGGGCACCTTTAAAATATATATACTTTAAATGCAATATTGAATAACACATTACAGATAAAATAAAGTACTTTACATGTGCTTTAGTATGTTAGTCAACATCAAAATACACTACATTGCCAAATGTTTTGGGAAGCCTGACTTTACATGCATATGAACTTTAATGACATCCCATTCTTAATCCGTAGGGTTTAATATGGAGTTCATCCACCCTTTGCAGCTATAACTCTTCTGGGAAGGCTTTCCACAAGGTTTAGGAGTGTGTTTATGGGAATTTTTGACCATTCTTCTAGAAGCGCATTTGTGAGGTCAGGCACTGATGTTTTGGCTTGCAGTCTAATTTATCCCAAAGGTGTTCTATCGGACACGTCAGGGGTCAGGACTCTGTGCAGGCCAATTAAGTTCCTCCACACCAAACTCTTTATGGACCTTGCTTTGTGCACTGGTGCACAATTATTTTGGAACAGGAAGGGTCCATCCCCAAACTGTTCCCACAAACTTGGGAGTATGAAATTGTCCAAAATGTTTTGGTATGCTGAAGCATTAAGAGTTCCTTTCACTGGAACTAAGGGTTCAAGCCCAACCCCTGAAAAACAACCCCACACCATAATCCCCCTTCACCAAACTTCACACTTGGCACAAGTACTGTTCTCCTTCGCAACCACCAAACCCAGACTGGTCCATCGGATTTCCAGACAGAGAAGCGTGATTGGTCACTCCAGAGAACACGTCTCCACTGCTCTAGAGTCCAGTGATGGTTTGCTTTACACCACTGCATCCGACGCTTTGCATTGCACTTGGTGATGTAAGGCTTGGATGCAGCTGCTCGACCATGGAAACCCATCCCATCTTGAGCTAATCTGAAGGCCACATGAAGTTTGGAGGTCTGTAGCTATTGACCAGAAAGTTGGCGACTTCTGCGCACTGTGAGCCTCAGCATGCGCTGACCCGCTCTGTGATTTTACATAGCCTAACACTTCATGGCTCAGTTGCTGTTGTTCCCAGTTGCTTCCACTTTGTTATGATACCACTAACAGTTGACCGTGGAATATTTAGTAGTGAGGAAATTTCACAAATGCACTTATTGCACAGGTGGCAACCTATCACGGTACCAAGCTTGAATTTACTGAGCTCCTGAGGGCGACCCGTTCTTTCACAAATGTTTGTAGAAGCAGTCTGCATGCCTAGTGCTTGAGTTTATACACCTGTGACCAAGGAGGTGATTGGGACCACTGATTTGGAGGGGTATCCCAATACTTTTGGCAATACTGTATATTGTAAGTGTATTTTAAAGCATGACAAAAAGATTATGATTTATAATGTACTATGTACTGAGAAACACATGAAAAATGTACTTTTAATAAGTACACTTGAGTGGCCTTTTACACTAAAAAATGCTGGGTTAAAAACAACCCAAGTTGGGTAAAATATGGACAAACCCAGCAGGTTGGGTTAAAGGGCTATTATGCCCTCTTTCACAATATGTAATATAAGTCTCTGGTCTGGTCAAGTTTCACCTTAAAATACCCCACAAATCTGCCCCTATTTGGGGGTGAGCGAAAACATGCCTTTTACTATTAATATATTGCTGGCTAAAAAAATAAATCCAAAACTGGTTGAAAAAAAATGCATTTTTTAGAGTGGGTTGCCAACTGTCCCATATTAGCCGGGACATGTCCATATTGACTGCTACGCTGTGATACGTGTCAAACAGGGCTATTGTGGCTGCCACTTCATTTATATTTGTCTTTCTTCAAAAAAAAACAAAAAAAAACAAAATCAAAACTTGAGCCAGAAAAGTGTCAGAAATTTGGTTGATTTGATATGGAATGATCCATATTTGTTTATGAGAACCTTTACATCTTTTATACACATACTTAACTGCAGATACTGAAATGACACACTGTTTGGTACAGTACAAATATTTTGAGTGTGTGCCTTATTCTGTCCCTTATTTTATATAAAGAACCACAATTGACCGTTCGCCGGGAGTTTGATTGACAAGCGATCTAACCAATCTAAACGCTGAATCTGCCATTTTGTCCGACAAAGCAGTCAGGAGCTTGAAAAATGGTGTGTACTGACGTCTTTCCGCGTTTCAAACAACATTTCTTCTCATGTTCATTCATGTTTATTTGACGCTATTAATTAATTAGTAGGAAGAGATGATCGGTTCATGAGCCACTTGAGCTGAGGCTCTACAGCAATCTGTGACGACACATTAAAGAGCCACAAAACGGTTTTTATTTTTCGAATTTCTTAAAAAAAAAATTACACAATTTGAAAGCTGGGACTTTGTTTAATCTGTCGACGTGTTGTCAGTGTCCTCTTTGCTCAGCGATGTATTTTTCACTCTGTGTGGCGTGACAGCGCCATGGCTTGTCGGACAAAGCAACAGTAACTAAGGGGGGCGGGTCTTTGCGAAGGGTCAATTGTCACTTATTTCCCTTTCCTGAAGTTGGGCCTACTTTTATGTCATTATTTCATTAAACTATCTGCAAGAACAGTTGTTTAAAAAATAGTTTTATGATTTGAAGTACACTACATGTCGACATTCAATACAATTTAGTGCACTTATTTTCTGTAAGGGGCATAATATGAGTAGAATGTCATTCTTAAAACACCCTTAGATTCCATATTAATCTTGGATTTCCTCTTCCCGTATGACTTTTGTTTGAGCGATAATGCTAATGCATTCAATGTGACATGCACTAAGTGGACTTTGTTGACAACATTACTGATCAGGAAATAGTTTAAAGACCCTTGGAGGTATAAAGTTTCCACAACACCACATTGTGCTCAGCCATCGTGTCACTGTTTCTTTAATGCACTGTGTACCCTTAGAGGTGCCAATCAGTCTTTTGGCTGGCCTTGAGCAGAGATTAAGCTGATGAAGCATTTAGTGTCTTCTAGGGTTACGTGTGTGTGGTCATAAGTGTGTCAGGTTAGAAAAACAGGCATGTCCTTGGAGGGTTCATTTAAGAGAAAACGCCTCAGAGCTGCAGGTGTTCGTCGAGTGTTAGGAAATTAGTTTATACTTTCGACATTCAGGCAAAGTAGACCCATGGCTCGCATTAGACACGTGCAATTAAAAGGTGTGTTAAGTTGTTTTGTTCTGTGTTGTTTACAAGTTTAGCGGAGGAAAACTTGAAATTGTTCGTAAAGGAAACCATATAAATCCTAAGAAAGAATGTGCTTGCTGGATCTTGTTAGAGTCAAGGATTTTATGGAGAGATCTTATAGTGTGCGATTGCTGCCCACCCTAATTCTTCCACAAATAAACACTCTGAACCACATGCTTTCTGCTAAAAACACTGACCTCATTCCCCAGCAGGGACAAAGACAACTGAACAGAGTGGGGGATGCTGTCAAAATTGAAACAGGGTACGTTAGCGACAGCGTCAGACCCACCTGTTTTCTTCAAGACGATCTAGGAAATAACAGGTGCCTCAGGGAGGGGCGAGTGTTAAGTGCGTTTCTTTAACAAACACCAGGTGGGGATCTGAAAGTAATTAACTCATAATTAAGTAGAATCATATGGCAAACATAGTAAGAATAGTAGGCTAGTATGCTATTTTGAATTCAGCCTCCATTTGAAGTGGAATAGTAGTGTACTGTTAACCAAGGGCGTAGATTTGGTTTCAACTTTGGGGGGGTTGAACGTTGGTATAGTTGTATTGTATTGGGGGGGTTGTAACTGATGGCTTTGAATACTGGGGGGGGGCTTGTTTTACCTGTCTGCCTGCTTGTTTTACCTCATTATATTGCATTCAGCGAGTGGTTTCAGTTATTGTTTTGAAAATAAAATGGTTATTTTGGGGTTTTAAAATGGTTTTTAACAGTCCCAATGAGTCAAGAAAAAAAGTCCACATTCTGGTTCATTCATTCCAATGAAAATAAAAAGTCAATGCAAATTCAACAGTAAGCTCAAAGCATATTAATACTATTTTTGCAGTACATGCATCTGTTTATACAGCACCTTTAGGCAAATGTACAGTACACTAATAGCCTGTTTGGGGTCAGTAAGATATTTATGTTGTTGTTTTACCAAGAAGTCTGTTATACACATTTATTTGATCAGTAATACAGTGAAAACAGTGATATTGTGAAATATTATTAACAGTTTTCTATTTAATATATTTTAAAATGTAATTTATTCCTGTGATCAAAGCTGAATTTTCAGCATCATTACTCCAGTCTTCAATGTCACATGATCCTTCAGAAATCATTCTAATGTGATGATTTGCCAAGAAACATTTATTATTATTATTCTCACAGTTGAAAATGTCATCCATGCATTCAGAAAATTTGGATACTGCAGAAAGAGTAGTATGATACTACACTGATCAGGCATAACTTCTCTTCATTACGGCTCCTGTTAGTACCACCTACCTAAGCATTGTTGGAGACGATGTAGGCTACACCCTTTCATGGAAACGGTATTCCCTGGTGGCTGTGGCCTCTTCCAGCAGGATAATGCTCCTGTCACAAAGCAAAAATGGTTCAGGAATGGTTTGAGGAGCACAACAATGAGTTTGAGGTGTTGACTTGGCCTCCAAATTCCCCAGATCTCAATCCAATCGAGCATCTGTGGGATGTGCTGAACAAACAAGTCCAATCCATGGAGGCTCCACCTCACAACTTACAGGATTTAAAGGATCTGCTGCTAACATCTTGGTGTCAGATACCACAGCACACCTTCAGGGGTCTAGAGGAGTCCATGCCTCGACGGGTCAGGGCTGTTTTGGCAACAAAACTAGGACCAACACAATATTAGGAGGGTGGTCATAATGTTATGCCTGATCGGTGTATTTTATTCCAGACATAGAGGGGATGGGAGTTTGTCAAACTTGCTATTGCTATTTTTTCAACACAGACATTGATAGAGGAAAAAGGACACAAAAGGAATGGTTCACCGTGTGGTTGTAGGAGAGTGAAACTGGCAATGATCCAGAAAGCTTCCTGCACAGATGATAATTAAAACTGTATGTAAATTTACAACACTCTGGATTTGTAGCACCTGTTCTTCATGCTTCGATCACTTTCTCTTCTTTTCTCTTTGTATTTCAGCAACTATAAATATCCCGCCCCGTCTCCCATGGCCCATGTGGCCCTGCTCTTTCCTGAGGGAGAGGAAGTGTAGGCTGATTCAGGGACTCGATCTTTCTCCTGGGAGAGAGGGGAGCTCAGTGATGGGGGTTGGAAAAGACAAGGCTTGTTTACAGTGGAGATCCCTGGAGATCTGTACTGTACAGTTCAGTGTGGACAAAACATGGACAAGCATGAAAGGCAACCGCAACAATGAACATTAAAAACTGAAACGATGCTTTTTCATGCATACTCAAAAGTATAGTTTAAAGTCAACATGACATTGTGTTTGCAGCCCATTTTACTTATGTAATGTGATGCACTGTTGAATTGTGCACAAGACTAAGAAAATCTTTTTGAGAAGTAACTGGAAATCCTACAGAAAACAGAGACTTAATTCTTTTTTATACCTTTTTTTTTTTTATTATTACTGTTTACATGTCCAGCATGGATCGTTAAACACACTCAGAAAATGTGAACAAACACAAATGTATAAAATCCTCAGTTTCTACATAAGAAAACAATCAAAAACACAAATCGGAATGTTATTAACAAGGCAAAAAAAAAAAACACACAAAAGAAAAATATTGAAAAGGTACTATTTACAATTTTAAAAATGACCAAATGTAAGATAATATCAAGAAAAATATTAACTGAAAACATGACCATCTAAATTTCATTTTACCATTATTAATAAAGATGATGAGGTGTTTAAGAAAACACTGCAGCACGACTTTGTGCACATTAACAGCATTGCTTTAAATGTTAGTGATTTGCTACTACTGCATATTTTGTCTAAAATGGTTTGTCTAGTTTTAAACAGCATGTTTTTGTAAGGCTCATTAAGTAAAGTGAGATTCCCTTCAAGACAGTGTGCATGCCTAGACGCATTGTCACACAACAGGGTTGATTTGATATTGAATCTACCCTTGACACAGAATAATGCACACTGTCTCATTCTACACAGCTGATTCCACAAAGGCGAAGACAACATTGTCTCAACCTTCTTTTTTTTTTTTCTTTTTTTTTGGCTATTTATTCAGTAAGTCAACAATGATTGCAGTCGAATAGCTGCAGCTGGTTAATAAATGGTGTGGACGGATGTTCTTAGAGGCACCTCTGATCAGAGCTCAAGTTTATATCAGGAGAATATACATACACAGAGAGAAGTCACACGGCATATGTAGAGTCACTGTACTGCCCATTTGGGTGGTCAAATTCCACTTAACTGTGATGAAAAACCCATCATTGCATAAAATAGCAGTGGTCCTGAGCTGGGTTTATGGGAACGGTGTGACCAAAACGGTCAACGTCCATGATTCACACTCAAAGCCTTCTGAACAGAGGCTGTTGTTAGTATGCAATGCTAGTGTGAGGGCTGGTAGGAGGAAGCTTTGTGGCCCTGGCTGTGGGCCCAGTCTATCTTCCTGTTGGCCAGAAGCAATGTGCAGGACAATAATGCAGCAAGAGAGAGGGGCCATTGTTATAAGAGCCAGTCCTAAACTTGGCCAAGAGTTGATTTGAGATGACGGTGAAAATATTAGACCTTAAAATCTACACTATCACATACTAACAAATAAACAGACTGTTTTGATTATTTATCAGCCATTGTCTACCACAATCGTGTTTAGTCACCCTTATCATCTCTAAAAAAAAAAAAAGAAAGAAAATCAGTGTAGAAACAAACATACTTAATACAGTTTTATGCATACTAGACTAGTGCCCTAACAACCTTACTCTGATGTTACCATGGTACAGTGCATGTATCAGATACCATCTGGACTGGATTATGGACCGAACCAGTGGTGCCAGTTCCCAGGGGCCGCCAAAGCCCACAGCTGTGCCAAAGACAAACAGTGGGACATGAGCACTAGGGGCCAGGGCCCTCGGCACATACAGTGGGACATGACCACTAGGAACCTGGGTGCATACAGTGGGACACGACCAGTAGGGACCTGGGTGCATACAGTGGGACATGAGCACTAGGGGCCAGGGCCCTCGGCACATAGAGTGGGACATGAGCACTAGGAACCTGGGTGCATACAGTGGGACACGACCAGTAGGGACCTGGGTCCATACAGTCGGACATGAGCACTAGGGGCCAGGGCCCTCGGCACATACAGTGGGACATGACCACTAGGGACCTGGGTGCATACAGTGGGGCATGACCACTAGGGACCTGGGTGCATACAGTGGGACATGAGCACTAGGGGCCAGGGCCCTCGGCACATAGAGTGGGACATGAGCACTAGGAACCTGGGTGCATACAGTGGGACACGACCAGTAGGGACCTGGGTCCATACAGTCGGACATGAGCACTAGGGGCCAGGGCCCTCGGCACATACAGTGGGACATGACCACTAGGAACCTGGGTGCATACAGTGGGGCATGACCACTAGGGGCCAGGGTGCATGCAGTGGGACATGACCAGTAGGGACCTGGGTCCATACAGTCGGACATGAGCACTAGGGGCCAGGGCCCTCGGCACATAGAGTGGGACATGAGCACTAGGGACCTGGGTGCATACAGTGGGGCATGACCACTAGGGGCCAGGGTGCATGCAGTGGGACATGAGCACTAGGGACCAGGGCACTCGGCACATAGAGTGGGACATGACCACTAGGAACCTGGGTGCATACAGTGGGGCATGACCAGTAGGGACCTGGGTGCATACAGTGGGACATGAGCACTAGGGGCCAGGGCCCTCGGCACATACAGTGGGGCATGACCGCTAGGGGCCAGGGTGCATGCAGTGGGACATGAGCACTAGGGACCAGGGCACTCGGCACATAGAGTGGGACATGACCACTAGGAACCTGGGTGCATACAGTGGGGCATGACCAGTAGGGACCTGGGTGCATACAGTGGGACATGAGCACTAGGGGCCAGGGCCCTCGGCACATACAGTGGGGCATGACCGCTAGGGGCCAGGGTGCATACAGTGGGACATGACCAGTAGGGCCCCAGGGCACATACAGTGGGACATGACCACTAGGAACCTGGGTGCATACAGTGGTACATGACCAGTAGGGCCCCAGGGCACATACAGTGGGACATGACCACTAGGAACCTGGGTGCATACAGTGGGGCATGACCAGTAGGGACCTGGGTGCATACAGTGGGACATGAGCACTAGGGGCCAGGGCCCTCGGCACATACAGTGGGACATGAGCACTAGGGGCCAGGGCCCTCGGCACATACAGTGGGGCATGACCGCTAGGGGCCAGGGTGCATACAGTGGGACATGACCAGTAGGGCCCCAGGGCACATACAGTGGGACATGACCACTAGGAACCTGGGTGCATACAGTGGTACATGACCAGTAAGGCCCCAGGGCACATACAGTGGGACATGACCACTAGGGCCCCGGGCCACCAGGCACATACAGTGGGACATGACCACCAGGGACCTGGGCACATACAGTGGGACATAACCACTAGGGCCCGGGCCCCTTCTGACAAATAGGGCCCTCAGCTAATACAGAGCGTATGGACCACTAACACCTCTCATTGAATACAGCCCAGACTGACCATTAGGGCCCTGATCACCTCAGTGAATACAGCATTTGCTAACCTTTTGAGTCCTCTAGGATCACTACTACAGTTACCAAAGTGACAATCCTACCAGAAACACGTTTACCCTAATTTTGTTGCCTAATGCAAGATAAGCCGTTTAACACTACGGGTGGAAAAAGGAAGGATTGAGCGCCAGAGATGAGTACCCAAGGACCTCAAAGAACCATGATCTGGGCCTTATTACCATACTAAATTATTACCCTATTGATGTAGATGATTTTGAAGGTACCAAGAATACCATTGCATAACCATCATGGTTTTGTCCGAAAAGAATGGCATTACCATGCTACTACATTATGTCCAAAAGACCATGCTAATATCATGGCACGTTTAAGAAAAAAAAAAAAGTGGCAGATTATGGAAAAAGGCCATAAAGGAGTATTAAAATTAGACAAAGAATGGGCTGTAGTGGGAACAAGATGGGAATAAGGCCTGAGTGAGCCCCTGAGAGTGAGCGTTTCAGATATCCTTCAAGCCTGTTTATGTATTCCTCATTGATCTGGCCAAGTGGAGGAGAAGGTAAAGGGCATCGGGGGAGGGACGGAAGAGCTTTTATGCCTGATTAACTCTCCTCCAAATCTCCTCGGACGACAAGAGCACTGCGAGGAGGGGCGGATCGCCTGGCAACGGTATTTGGTGGGATTCATCAGTGACAGCATTCCGATCATGACTGTCCTGCGTCTCCTCTACTCTTCCAATAATATTTATCAAAGTGCTTTCTGCTCTACCTTGTCTGACAGGGCAATATTTATAATACCACTCACTTTCGTTCTCTCCTCTAGGTCTACCTCTTCCACTACAAAAGGCGATACTCTCTCGCTGATTGCGAAGGGTAAATGACTGAGATTTTGTCAGAGGCACTTTAAAAAGTGGCAGCGGTTTGTTTTTCAATGCCTTCCGTGTCCTAGTATACTAGCTGTGTTTATGTAGGTTAGACATAAGACTAAGCAAACACCACAGAAAGCAAACACAGACCTACCTGACAGCAGTTATATATCTTACAATGTTAGGAAACTTGCCTAATTTGTCTACTTTGCCTAGTAGATCACATCAGTATGAATAACTCGTGAATGAAACAAGGATCCTGTTTCCTCTGCTGGTCAAGGAATGCGATCCAAAAATAACTGGCAGTGGACCCTGGCAATGTGGGCCATGGGACTGTGTGCCAACAAGCTCTCATATAGGGATGGCATTGCTACACACGCTATCTACCAAGCGACTCAAGCTTAGGCCAAAAATATACTCTAAGCAAGTATGCTAACGCAGATGTGAATGCGAGGCCAATGCACTGCAAAGTCTCGTCAAACCAATGTTTTATTCAGGTAGCTAGCTAGAAACATGTCTACAGTTTAACTGAAATTTGCTCAGCAAGATTCTCAAATGGTTGCTTCCTGGCAGTAATTGAATATCTGGCCATAGAAGAAAAATTCATTCTTGTTTGTGAAGGAAGTCACCATTATGTTTACACTTAAGTCTGATATAGCGCCCCTTGAGGCTATTCTGAGAATGCAACATCAAATTGAGACGACTAAATTATATATGATTTCATACTCATGAAGAAGTATGCTTCAGCCTTCAAGAGGGTCGCTTGCAATGGGTTTAACCTACTCCCGCCTGTTTGTTTCTTACACCCCAACCCCTAAAATATCCCCATCACTGTAATACAATCCAGTTCAGACTCTACTAACACACTTTAAGCCCTTTCGCAATGACTTAAGATATAAGGTTCCTGCATCTTCACCCTTTCCTTTTGAACTCACAGTTGTCCCTGCTTCTTTCCTTCTCGTCTCAGCCCACCTCTAAGTGATATTTCTTTGTTAGGGAGAGCTTTGGGTTTGGGTAGAAGGAGGTTACAATGGCTTTCACCCCCTGCTGTTTTTTAAATTAGACTATTACCTAACGTTCCCTACAACAGTGGGCCCCTACTAAGGCTTTTATTTATAATTAGGCCTCAAGAAGCTTTTTTCAAGTGTATTTTAAATTGGTGTACACTAGTCGTATGCATTTTATAGTTCTATTTTTCATATTTTCATTTGAATGAACAATGTAAAGCTATTATATAAATATAAACTCAGCATATGGCTCCAGCACCAGCAAGCGTACAATCTCTCTCAATGCCTTAAGCTTTTTTAAACCCCCTTTAATGAATCCAACCGAAACGTTATGCTTCTCATATAATAAAAAATTTCGCCACAGTATCACGGCACTGTTGGAGATAAAAACACACCAGCTTGCAAGAAAGAAGTCAGGAGGGCTCTACAAATTTGGACGGAACCTCATAAAACATGTTAAAACAAGGGGCAATAAAAAGTGACTTGGTTACAATCGCACTAGGCAAGCAAAATTAAGAGAAAAGTCCCTATTTTATGACACCAAATGAAATAGCAGGTAAAATTCAAACACAACTGGACTTAGTTAAACTAGGTCCAGTTGCTTGTGAATTGACTCCAAAAAAGGAAGGTCGAAAAGTCAGAGACCACTAGTTGAAAATGTTTCATTTTTTTTTAATGCAATAAATGTTTTCTACATTAAAAATATTATTAGAATAACAGTTTAAACTGAAAAATTAACATGAATTTATTTGCTTTGACAGCAACACTCAAGCTGCATAAACAAAAATAAATTAAAAAGGAAAAAAAAATGTTACTTAAAAAAAAATAAAAAATCTGAAACTTCAGGTTTAAATTAGACTTTCCATGTGGTCTCAGACGTTTGGACCCCACTGTATATCAACATATTATCAACAAGTTATGATAAAAGTGGCCACAGTCCTTATGGTCTTTATGATGTATTATGACTTGCCCGGTCAGTTGGAAAACCACAGCTGAGAGTCCTGAGAAGAGGTAAATGGATGCAGAAATATTCCTAAGCGAGATATTCCTTTCTCCGCTTTCCTTTTCCTCTCTTTTTGCTCTGCAAGACTTCCCGTTCATCTTTTACACTGTGATCGGAGATCTAGATTGTGACATCTTAAAAACAGAAAGCAAGAAAAACCCACAAAAACCTGATTCAAAATAAAATAAAATGTTATGAAAAGGAAAACCCAACAACAAAATCAATGTGCAAACTTTCTGATATAAATAGACAACATGTTAGGAAAGCACCATGGGAAAGGAAAAGAAGGGTGAACATGAAAGTGTGAGTGTATGTGTGTGTGTGTGTGTGTGTTTATGTTGGTGTGTTGTGTGCAACGTTTTTGGGCATGTGAAATGGAAGGATCGGAGGTCATTCTCAGAGGTTAAACCCAGTCCTGCAGTGAACGTCTGCAGTGCACTAAATACTTGGGTGCTCCTTTCCTCTGTAGTGTGTTAATAATAGCGTAGATCAATCCCAAGATGCACAGCACCAGGACCAGGGGTACCGTCACCATGATGATGTTCATGGTACGCTCCGTTTCATCTATCTTCAGAACCACGTCCACCTCATTCGTTTTCTCTTCCGTCTCTTCTTTAGAGTCAACATCATTGGTGGTGTCTCCATCTTTGTCCTTTTCCTTGTCTTTGTCTTTGTCTCGGCCAGCGTCCGGGTTGAAGGGTGGCCGATCAGGCCACTTGCGTCCCGGGTCCACGTCGGTGTCTCTGTCAGGATCGAGGTCCACATTACAGCCCATGAAGTCTCTAAGAATGGACTTTGGGTAGCCCGGCTCGCTCGTCATTCTGTGGTTGTCAAATTTCCAGTACTTTGTACCCTTGTAGAAGTATGTATAAGCTGTGAGAGACAAAGTTTGAGAGTGAAAAATGTGTTGAGTGCATCACTGACATTGCATATAAACCAAATTTAGCTTTATTCACTGACTGAATGGGGGGGGGGGGGGGATTCCACTTGCAAACACACACAAAATTCAATTCAAGTTTATTTGTATTGCATTTTTCACAATACATATTGCTTCAAAGCAGAAAATGCTTGTGTCGATGTTACAATTAGGAAGTATTCTGTAATCAGCCATTGTCCTTACAATGGAAGTCAATGGAACCAAAATTGTTTAGTTACCAACATTCTTCAAAATATCCTCTTTTGGGTTCCACAGAATAAAGAAAGTCATGGAAAGTCACAGGTCTACATGAACTACATGAGAAGGAGTAAATGATGTCAATTTTATTTTTGTGTGGAGTATTCCTTTAAATCAAAAATAATATGATAGCCTCGTGGACAGAGCGCTGCTACGTTTAAGGCGACCCAAGTTCAAGTCCCGGCTTTCAGACTTTTCCCGATCCCTTCCCCCACTCTCTCTCCTTCCTCTTTCCTGTTCACTCTATACTATCCTATCACAATAAAGGCAAAAAGATGGCAAAAATAAATCTTAAAAAAAAAAAAAAAAGAAAAAAGATCTATGGTAATCGGTATCACGCCACAGATCCTGTCAATACAGTTAAATTTGCAGGAATTTATGAGTTGAATCAACTCCACAGCAACTACATAAATTTATCCACTAACCATTCAGAAATGTTAGAGTTTCATTCTAAAAGTTGTAACTTCTTCCTGAGTCTCTCCATCAGTGTCCGACTTGAACAATGTAAGGCTGAACACAGTTACTGACAATCCTCATTTTGGCTGCGTGAGATTCTCCAGCTTTGTTGTTGTTGAGCTGTTAAAGCTCCGCCCTCTGCTGGAAAGGGGGCGGGAGCAGCAGCTCATTTGCATTTAAAGGCACACACACAAAAACAGCGTGTTTTTGCTCGCACCCAAATAGAGGCAAATTTGACAAGCTACAATAAATGATCTGTGGGGGATTTTGAACTGAAACTTCACAGACACATTCTGGGGACACCAGAAACTTATATTACATCTTGTGAAAAGGGGCATTATAGGTCCCCTTTAAATGGGAAAGAGGTTTCAGTGATGTGTTTCCAGATAATATCACATTATTTTCTCAAATCACATTTCATACATTACTTTCTCTCACTTCCTTTGTTTTACCATTTGATTGATCCTCATCCATCCTGTACATTAAGGTGACAAGCTCTAGATGACCCCTCAACCCCACACACCATTTCACTCACTCACCTCCATCATCGCTGAGGAAAGCCCCCTTGGGAGAAGACGGCACAGAAGTGCCCCACACACTAATTGGCTTAGGGTAGTCCTGATCCGCGGTTCTGGAGTGCTCATTAAAGCGCCAGTACCTGTAGTTTATCAAACACAAATTCAATGCATATCATTCGGACTTTCCTTAATGCACCCATTTCAGCAACAGCACAGTGACCCCATTTACACATGATATTAACATCCATCTCAGGTGATCCCATCATAAGTGCACACTACTTTCAAGGAGGTCACTTTGCATTTGTATCATAAATGTGAATGCAAAACAAACACTGAAGGATGTTATCATTGTCACAAATCAAGAGCTTTTAAACTTTGCCATGTATGACTTTAAAAGTTAACAAATAGAAATAAATACAAGTACATTAACTTTTGATATGGTCTAGAATTTATCCAATTTTCAACTAGTTTAAAAAGTAATAACATTTTATTTACGCCTTTTATACATGAGAGTATTCACATCGTAACAATTATTTATTGTATATCTTCTACAAATATGAAATATTTATAAAATTAAACAATTTATAAAACAAATTGAGGTAAATGTATTATTATTGTGACAAATATCAGGTGCAATTAATTTTTTATTATGTTTTAATTATATAGTTTTGGGAAACTCATTGGAAAATCTCATTTTTCAATATAAACTAACTTAGCCCTGTCATAAAAAGGTCAAATGATGTGATATTTTCAGAGACTTACTGCATCATCAACAAGCTTTAAAGCAGTTTTTTTTCTAGGAAATTATAATAAAATATTATTTTAAACTACTTAAGGTTTCTTTCTTTTTCTAAATCTTTCTCATTATTATATCAGGACAGTTGTTTCACCCTGACATATATGACATAATGCTCTGTAAAAAATATTAAAATTATCATTATTTTTTAATTTAGAAATGAAAGTCATACAATTAAAGACGTGTTCAAATCGTTGTATGTATGAATTTGGCTCAATGACACCGCATCTATTTAAATGCATCATTTATTGGAAAACCGTTATATGTAGTCAAAAAATAGTAACCCTCCTCTCGATGAAATCCAATCTGGGGTGGTCACTGAAGAAGAACGCGAGACACGTTAATACCAGGAGTAAACATCAACCTCTCCCAGCGGACCACCCGAGACCAATGTTAAAACCGGGTGTAAACCAGGGTCAGTAAAGGCCGTGACACACCAAGCTGACGTAAAAGGACTAGCGGCGATGAAAGCTGACTGTGTTGTCGCCTCTCGTTGGCTGCGTCTCGGCTAAAAAGCTGCGCTTGAACACACCACAAAGATTATAGGAGACTGTCAACTAACACATGCGTTCTGTGTCTGATGTAAGGAAATAACTGTCTGTATCAGCAGGTATCAATAATCTATATTCATCAATCAAAAACAAAAACCGTAAATAGTACAGCAGATATACACACCATAAACAAAGCAGCGCTTGCTAACCATTTTTAATATAAATCATGCTGTTCACTTTCTTCATTCCAGGCGGCTCAGGTTGTACTGAAGTTATTCATGCATTGGAATGCTCAGGTTTTATTCTCATAAACTGACTCGATTGCTAAGCTGAACAGTCATTCAGAGTTCTCTATCACACCAACGCATGCCAATTCAACATGCTCAATCGGCCAAAATACCCCTGATAATGTCAAAACTGAGCCGGCAGATGCTCAACGCTGGCCCAACCATCAGCTTGGTGTGTCAGGGCCTTAAGTCATTGCAAGGAGGATTATATAAAACAACTCAAGGGAACGATTAGATTTTTTGTGGAACAAAAAATAAGACTATGCCCTCACCAGTCTCCTTTGAAGTAGTAAGTGAAGCCTGAGGGTTCCCACCAGATGGCTGTGTCTATCTTGTCATATGGGATGTCTCTGCCATAATCCATCAATTCTTGAGGGTAGCCAGGCTCCAAGTTGGCTTCCCTGAACAACCAGTACTGACTTCCTACAGGTGGATTGTCACAAGAGAGAGAAGAAGAAAGTAGTGATAGTCCAATACTTTTTTGTGAATTTTGAAATATAGTGTAAAATGTCCTAGGGGGGAAAAATGTGTTATTTTATTGCAGCAATTTTATGTTTGTCTCATTTGGCATCATATGACGTTTATATATCCGCCACCTGTTGAAAAACCCATGTCAGCATAGGCATAATTTGCGGGTG
The DNA here is from genome assembly GCF_024489055.1 of Chanodichthys erythropterus. Lineage (NCBI taxonomy): Eukaryota > Metazoa > Chordata > Actinopteri > Cypriniformes > Xenocyprididae > Chanodichthys > Chanodichthys erythropterus. The sequence continues at coordinate 55,658,789 of NC_090231.1, forward strand.
GGACCGATGGGACATGCCCCCACAATTTTTGCCAGGGTTGATATTTTCCCCACCACTTTGTGAAACTTTGTGAAACAAACCTCCCTCTCTTGATTTAAACATCTATGGTTTTAATGAGAGAGAAAAAAAAAAAAAAAAACTATACAAGGGCGGAATAAAACTCAGAACCTCTGACACGCTTAACGAAAGTTCTACCACCAGACCATTATGACATACAAACATTAATTGCATACATATGCACTTATTCACTGACGTGAAGAATCTTGGAACAATATATTATAGTATAGTACACTGCCTGACACAAAAAAAGGGTCGCTGTTTAGTAGGGGTGTAACAATATATTGTGTCACAATATATCGCAATACAAAAATGCAAAAGTATTATATAGTGGATAGTGACAGTATGTGTTGTGAATAGTTCACCCAAAAAATTTAAGTTTTAGTGTCAGTACTACATTAAACTACTATATATATAATGTTGAATATAATGTATAATAATGCAATGGGGGAATATTTGTGGGTCCTGATAAATGTCAAATGTCTTATGTTACGATAAAAAGTGGCCTAAATTATTTTAAATATATCTAGTCAGTGACAGAGTGCATATTCATCTAAAATAAATCTGTTTCAGCTTCAGAATCATGAATATTTTTATTCAGGTATCAACATATGTCCTGTGTATTGGGTTATCAGCACCAAGTCCAAGCCAATTCATTTCCATCCCCAATGTAATATAAAATTTTGCATTTTAATCAACAGTACATTTTTTGTTAACCTTTTACCATATGTTTTGGAGTATCACAATAATATTGTATCATGAGTATTGTGATATGCATCGAATCGTAATATGTATCATTTCACTTTTTGAATTTAAATAGACAAATACTCTATGATCCAGTCTATGACTGGATCATTATTGCAGTAATTATTATGTTTCTAGCATGTTAGAGGTTTGGCAACAGTTAACCCTAATTGATGGAGTGTGAATTGGTACCTCTGAGTCCTGAATTAATTGAAAGTCTTTGGGATGTGCTGGAGGAGACTTTACAGAGTGCTCACCTCTTGCATTGTCAATACAAGAGCTCGACCAAAAATTGATGCACCTCTTGATGGAAATAACATCACAACATTTCCATCAAGAGGTGCATCAATTTTTGTGTTTGGGACGGCCGTGCATATCAGCCTACCACCAGAAAGCAAGTTAAAAAGTTCAAAAATGAACATGAAGAACGTACAGAGGTTGAAAACAATGGTGAGGAAGTAGAAAAGACAAGGAGGCAGCAACACTCAATGGGTAACAGGATTTCATGGTGCATGTACAGGGACTTTCCAACCTTTGACACAGTCTCCAGCACTGAACCACAGATTGGTGTTTTCTCTCTATTGTAACACAACTGCATGACAACACTGAAAAAGATGCACCAACAATGTGGGTTTGGTTCGAATCCCACATTTTAATGGTTAAAGTGACGACAGAGAGCGTCACATGGAGCCGTTACAGAAACATTGGGAGCTTCGGTTTTTATTATTTTACAGTATGGCAGACACTGAGGCACCATCCTCACGGACCCGTTTGATTCAACGGGCCCTTATCCAAGTCCAACCGTTGCTGTCAGCATCTGGTAGAACCGCTAGCTGACGCAATGGCCTCGCTTCACAAAGAACAGATGTTGCTCCCCAAGTTTTTCGGTCTCCCGATTTTGTCGAATGGCAGAAATCCAAATTTAAAAGGGCCTTGCCAATGACATCACTTGCCCTACAGAGTTTCCTTATGGAAGCCAGCTTTCCTCAAGTACAGCACATACACATTCATCTTCACAGACATCTAATAACTTCCTAGTGAAGATTTCTGTTTCTGTTTGATATGTATAACTAATGTGGGAAACCTCACTGTGTTCTGAGCAGTTTTTGATTTCAATCTGCTGGCAGGGCTTGGAAATAACAGTGACGAGTTTCTGGCCAGTTGACTTTTGCTTCAGAGATTTTCACTGATACTGTTCATATGACTTGCAAATTTGGTTTACAGTTATAAATTGAGATGATTTAAATATTATTAAGCAGAATGTTAGCATGGATGCTGAAATTCTTTTTCTTTTTATTTATTTTATGCCAAAACCTGAATATGAGCATTTTAGCACTTCTGGTTCCATTATGCTAAAGTTAATGTTTTTGTTTTTTATTCTGTGAAATAAAATGCATCAATAATACCCTTAATGATGTCATTTTCAAATCAGAAAATTAAGCCAGAAAATAAGTCAAGCATTTTCATTAAAAGGGTTTCTTTTCTTGTTACTAATGTAACAATAATTGTAACTTTCAATCATAGCTGCAAAAAATTATAATAAAAAAAAACACCAAACATTTACTGAAGTGAAACTAATGTGAGTTAAAGCATTCACTGTGTTTTGCTAAATTTATTGTCAATCTCCAGAATTATACAGCTCCAAAATTAAATTGTGTCCATTCACCTTAAACCCATATATAAAACAAAAAGCCACGTCTCTGAAACTCTACCTTTAAAATCCATCAGACTTACACATAAGTGCCTCGGGGAAATCAAGGACACTTCCTGTACTAAATGACAAACGTCAAAATCAATGGCTTGTTCTAATGTAAAAAGCACTTCAATGTGATGTAATTCTGCCAGCCTGGGTAATAATTTCTCTCACGAATATAACATTTTTATGGTCTATATTGACTTTTAACAGCATAGAGCTATATCAGTTTTCAAGTACAGTTAGAAAGGGAAAATACCTTTGAAAAACACGAATCGCCCATCATGCCTTTCATATGCAGCGTCAATGTCTCCCGGCAGACCCCTCCAGAAGTGTCCGATCGGCATGGGGTAGTTATCCAGCACTCTGTTCCTCCTCACTCTCCAGAACCAGCGACCCTGAGGAAGCAATAAGAGATGATGATGATGGTTGTGTATTTCTGTCCTCACACAATCTACATATAAACACGCCCAGAGACTATGGAGAAACATACAGAGAGCAGCAGCTTTAGTTTATGCTCTGATAGCCGCAAACCCAAGCCCAAGTGTGATTGCATGCTAAGAGAACATTGTGCTAACGTTTTTCACCTTCAAATCAAACTTGGGTCTTCAGCCAACAAACGTTTTCACATTAGGTCAGTAGGCGGAGAGAAAGTGGTCTTTTGTGGCTCTTTGAACGCATTTGACCACCTGAATGAGTTTTCATCTACCTCTGGAAGTGGTCAAAAGTGGACAAGCTCAAAACGCTTTACACCCAGTTTACACTTGTATTTAGCACTTGTGATCTGATTGACCAAAATGCATCATAATACCAGGTGTAAACAGGGCCTCAGTTGATATGCATACTGCACATTTTCCAAACCATCAACACTTAAAAGTGCAACTGAAAGAGAATCAGAAAACAACAAATAAGGGACTAGGAAGAAGAAACTTATTATGCTTCTATCAGTGCAAATATGTCTTTTTTTTGTCCATAAAAAAAAAAATTGCACATCCGATTACATCTCTTAAACAAGACACAATCTGGGGGTATCACACATGTCATGTCATGTGGGGGAAATCTTTTCTGGAGTTCGAAACAGCCACGGAACATTCTGGAAAAGTTTGCTCTTGCTGGTAAACACCTTCGAACTACCATTGATCCGTGGTGATTACATAATAGATTATATAATTCTAGTTGCTCAACTGTCTTAGGTCTTCTTTGTCGCATCTTCCTCTTTATGATGTGCCAAATGTTTTCTATGGGTGAAAGATCTGGACTGCAGGCTGGCCATTTCAGTACCTGGATCCTTCTACGCAACCATGATGTTGTAATTGATGCAGTATGTGGTCTGGCATTGTCATGTTGGAAAATGCAAGGTCTTCCCTGAAAGAGACGACGTCTGGATGGGAGCATATGTTGTTCTAGAACTTGGATATACCTTTCAGCATTGATGGTGCCTTTCCAGATGTGTAAGCTGCCCATGCCACACGCACTCATGCAACCCCATACCATCAGAGATGCAGGCTTCTGAACTGAGCGCTGATAACAACTCTCTGAGAAACTCTATTTTTGGCCACAGCATTGGGGGAATTGGTGATCCTCTGCCCATCTTGACTTCTGAGAGACACTGCCACTCTGAGAGGCTCTTTTTATACCCAATCATGTTGCCAGTTGAACTAATAAGTTGCACATTGGTCCTCCAGCTGTTCCTTATATGTACATTTAACTTTTCCGGCCTCTTATTGCTACCTGTCCCAATGGAATGTGTAGCTCTCATGAAATCTAAAATGAGCCAATATTTGGCATAACATTTCAAAATGTCTCACTTTCAACATTTGATATGTTATCTACATTCTATTGTGAATAAAATATAAGTTTATGAGGTTTGTAAATTATTGCATTCCTTTTTTTATTCACAATATGTACAGTGTCCCAACTTTTTTGGAATCAGGTTTGTAAAAACATGAACACACTGGAGAGACTCTTTATAGTAGAAACTGAAGTTGACAATGACATTGTTTTTTTCATTGCTTTCAAGCAATCTACTGTATGAAGTACTATATAAATAAACTTGACTTGAGTGCCGAATTGCAGAGCTGGTGCAAACATATCCACATTGCTATGATCAGATGATTTCTTGACTGCTGTTTTCTCACTGCTGTCATTCTACTTGTATGCTTATTCTGTTATTTGCACAGCATATATTTACATATTCATCTACACGTCGCTCTCAGCAGTCATGTTGGTCAACAGTATACCACCTAAGTGAAAAACCAAAAAGAATTTTGAGAATATCGGGGCTGCTTTAGTATGAGCTGCAGTAATAGCGATCATGTACATGTACATAAACTCAGTGTATCCTTACACTCACTCTGGCTCTCCACCAGGACCTTCAGAACGTTCCAAACCGAGCCCAAATTAAAACCAGAGCCGTGTCTGCTGCCAAAATGCTCTAAATTTATCCTGCTTTCTCCCTACACCCTTCTCAACCCCAACACCTCATCACAAACAGACACACATGCACCTTGTTCTCTCATGGAGGAACACAATGTTGCATGAGTTAACCTGTAGTATTGTGTTACATGAGGAATGGCCTTGTTTAGGGAACCTGCCTTTGAGACATACAGATTACTGGGGAGTTGCACTTCACTCAAGGGCATCTGATTGTTGTCTAATGGATAACTTGAGTACTGCCACCAGTTAAACAGTAACACCTGCATAAATATTTTCCAACAAACTGTGCTAAGGTATAGGGCTGTAATGATACCAGCATTTCCCCCTGGCAATTCTTAAACACCTCTGATCGGCCATTGTGTTCACATGCTCAGATATGTCTGTGATTGGCTCCAATGATCAATGCTTCAAAAACATGTTGTAAATAGACATCTGTGCCGCTCTTCACTGAGTGCTTACACAGATACACACGCATCACAGGCGTCTAGCAGTGGATCCCTAATATATCCGCTGCTAGACGCCTGCTTTCAAACGCTCCTGTGTGTATCTGTGTAAGCGCTCGGTGAAGAGCATCAAAGAAACATGTTTTTGAAGCACTGATCATTGTAGCCAATCACAGACATATCTGTTGAGCATGTGAACACAATGGCCAATCAGAGGCATTTAAGAATCCGCTCAACAGCACTCAAAAATGCTAGTGGGAAATGTTGGTATTGGCACATTTTTCAAATTTTGAATCGGTACTTTTGACAGCCCTACTAAGGTGTAGCATGCCCAGTAATGCCTGTGCCTCTAATACTACTTCTAATAATAATTAGAGAAGCAATAGTAGTTGTAGTATTAATAATAATAATAAATTAAAATAACGAAATATAATATTAAAGTAATATTTGCTCACCGCAAAAATACCCATCTGAAAAAAATATTTTTAATAATAAGGTGCCATTTATTAATTAATGGCATTATTTACCTTGAACTAACAAAAAAAATAAGTATCCAGGATATCCAGGATATGGAAACATTAACCAGGGCATGGACATATTTGCCAAATTACATCATTAGGATTTTATAATAACCTAGTAATCTCAATTTATCAATATCTCTTCATTCTTTCGTTCTGTACATTTCTTCTGACTTCTCCAATAGCAAGAAAAAAAAAACTAAATGTGCTTTTTTTGCTTTATATGATGTGGTCTGTTTTTTGTTTTTCAGATAAAAAAAGAGAATTAAAGATACTCTGCCACAGAGAGCGCTTCTTTCATGTAGGAGCAAATCACACGACATGACCACAAAACCACAACTCCAGCAAAAGTGACAGAGCAGATGAATCTAATGCATCTCCTGATCAACTCCAGACTCCAGATACATGGCTCTTTCCGTCTTTATGGAGCTCTGCCCGATAACAAAGACCAGCACTGGGGTTTTTACGGCCCATTGCCTAACAAAGCCTGATTGAGAGCAGGCCGACCTCAGCAGGCCTCCACCTCTGTGTCAGGTCTTTCACCTGGAACTGTTACTGTTATTGTTTCACCGCTTGACCTGCTCTGATTCAGAAAGCACTACAGCTGCTGAGTGAATCGAACAAAGCCTGTCAAAAACATGTTTGGGACATATAATTCTCATTAACATAATGCAGAAAAAGCTTAGCTAGGGTCTTTAGCTCACCTTAAAGACAAACATCTCTCCCCTGAGCATGGTGACTGTGTCAAAATTGCCCTCACAGATGTTTGGGCCGTAGTGATCTGGGCGATCAGTGGTGCGAGGCCTGTCCGGCCGGCGAGGGGGCGCTCCGGGAGGGTTCTTAGGGGGTTGAGGTGCCCTGGGGTCTGGATGGGCTGGACGCCGAGGGGTCACAGTGGGGAGAGCCTGAGTGGGAGAACTGCTGGGTGGTCCTACATGGAAGAGTGGAAGAAACAAACACAAATTACTTCAGAATTTGCAACAATAATAGCTCATTGTGGCAACTTCTTAGTTCGGTCTATGATAAATACAAAGTGGATAGCTTTTAATGCAAATATATAATCTGCCAATCACATGGCAGAAACCCAATGCATTTAGGCATGTAGACATGGTCAAGATGATCTTCTGAAGTTCAAACTGAGCATTCGAATGGTGAAAAAAGGTGATTTAAGTGATTTTGAATGTTGTTGGTGGTGCACAATACCAGTCAAAAGTTTGGAAACATTACTATTTTTAATGTTTTTGAATGAAGTCTCTTATGCTCATTAAATGCTGCATTCATTTCATAATAAATACAGAAAAAAACAATAATATTGTGAAAAATTATTACGATTTAAAATTATGTTTTTTTTTGTTTTTAATATACTTTAAAATATAATTTATTCCTGTGATGCAAAGCTGAATAGTCAGCATCATTACTCCAGTCTTCAGTGTCACATGATCCTTCAGAAATCACTGTAATATGCAAATTTATTATCAATGTTGGAAACAGTTGTGCTACTTTATTATTATTATTTTATAACCTGTGATACTTTTTCATGATTCTTTGATCAATAAAAAGTTTAAAAAATAAATATCAGCATTCATTTAAAATAGAAATCTTTTGTAACAATATACACTACCATTCAAAATTTTGGGGTCAGTAATTTATTTATTTATTTTTTATTTTTTGAAAGAAATTAATACTTTATTCAGCATGGATGTGTTAAATTAATATAAGAAAGTGATAGTAAAGATTTTCATTGTTAGAGAAGATTTACATTTTGAATAAATGCTGTTCTTTTTAACCTTTTATTCATCAAAGAATCCTGAAAAAAGTATCACAGGTTCCAAGAAAATATTAAGCAGCACAACTGTTTTCAACATTGATAATAACTGAGTATCAAATCAGCATATTAGAATGATTTCTGAAGGATCATGTGACACTGAAGACTGGAGTAATGATGCTGAAAATTCAGCATTGCATCACAGAAATAAATTATATTTTAAAGTATATTAAAATACAAAACCATAATTTTAAATTGTAATAATATTTCACAATTTTATTGTTTTTTTCTGTATTTATTACGAAATAAATGCAGCCTTAATGAGCATCAGAGATTTTGTTCAAAATATTAAAAATAATAATGTTTCCAAACTTTTGACTGGTAGTGTATTTCATAAACTGTAAACCCTAGAGATGTTTGTGTGTAATAATCCTAATAAGATCAGCAGAGAATGATCTGAAAAAGAATAAGAAAAAAACATCCAGCGAGTGGCTGAAATGCCTTGTTGATGCCAGAGGTCAGAGGAAAATGACCAGACTGGTTCAAGCTAATAGAAAGACAACAGCAACTCAAATAACCATTCATTACAAACAAGGTCTGCAGAAGAGCATCTCTGAACACACAACACATCGAATCTTGAAGTAGATGAGCTACAGAAGGCAGAAGACACATCAGTACCATCAGATAAGAACAAGAAACTGAGGCTATAATTCACATGTGCTCACCAACACTGGACAATAGAAGGTTGGTAAAAGTCTTATGAGTCTCCATTTCTGCTGCAACATTCAGATGTTAGGGTCAGAATTTGGCATAAACAACATGAAAGCATGGATCCATCCTGCCTCGTATCAATGGTTCAGGCTCATGGTGGTGTAATGGTGTGAGGGATAATTTCTTGGCACACTTTGAGCCCCTTCGTACCAAATGACCATCGTTTAAACACCACAGCCTACCTGAATATTGTTGCTGACCATGTCCGTCCCCTTTTTAACCACAGTGTTCCCATCTTCTGATGGTTACTTCCAGCAGGATAACGCTCCATTTCACAAAGCTCAAATCATCTCAAACTGGTTTCTTGAACATGACAGTGAGTTTACTAGACTCTAATGTCCTCCACAGTTACCAGATCTCAATCCAATAGAGCAGCTTTGGGAAATGGTGGAGCAGGAGATTCACATCATGGATGTGTAGCGACAAATCTGCATCAACTGCGTGATTGTAATCTGGACAATGTGGACCAAAATCTCTGAGGAATGTTTCCAGCAACTTGTTGAATCTATGCCAAAAAGAATTAAGGGAGTTCTGCTTAAGGGAAATTACTTTCCTTAATATTCTCATTATGGTAATTTGAACAAAGAAATATATTATTTTAATTGTAAAATTTATTTATAGAATTTTTGTACAACATGGTAGTATTTTTTGAACTGTCTTATTGAAGAAAAAAAAAATTATAGTATTACAGTAATTTATGTATGCAATGAGTAACAATAATATAAAGAGACTCCACTGAGAATTAATGGACCCTGAATGAATTACCAAATCCTAATGGTTCTAAAACTAAGCTTCATTTTCTGTACGCAAAAAATAACTTTTTTCTTTTTTTCTTTTAAAAGTATGAACAATAATAGAGATGCTTGCCTTCACAAACACCAATAATGAGTGAAATGATTAATGAATTTGCCTCACATGAGCACGAGTTCTTTCTTCTAAAGTGGGAATGATGCCTGCATTTCTCCCCCACAACTGAAACTCCCTCATGCTAAACTTAAATAAACATTACTTAAGTCCACAAAGACCAGACTATTTCAAAGGAACATGGCCTGGTCAAGGGCAAAGTAAACCAGTCTAAAAAAAAAAGCAAACATTATAAAATTTACATTAAAAGCTTGAATACCAGTAAAGCTTCTTGCTGTAAACAAACAAAAAGACTTTTACAACGACACATGTTTATAATAACTCTGGTCCAGACTGAACCAGGAAACTAAACAAAAAAAACCAACACAATCTAAAACTGTAAATCTATAGTGTCTATAAACTCTTTCTGTGATAGATGATAAGGAGAACAACAGAGAACGGGATCCGGAAATGAAATGCGCCAGACCAGAACAAATGTTGCACAACTGTTACACCATAGAGGTAGAACTAGACACTTGTTCTTGTTCTAAACTGCTAGATCAGAGACAATTTGCCACAAAAAAAGAACTTACCGTAAATCTGCTGGACCCCGCGGAGATCATCCTCAGGCAGCTCAAAGTTTTCCGTGTCCATCCACTGGTAGAAAGGAGCCATAATAGCCAATGGATTATTGGAGTGTTCCAGTCCGAGGGCATGGCCCAGCTCATGTACGGCTACCAGGAACAGATCATTACCTGGGGGGGACACACATATTAAATATCACAGGCTGCGGTATAAGAGAAAGCTAATGGTCAGCAATAAGAAGAAGAGCTGATTTACTGAGGTCACTAGTAAAGAATGTCTGATACAACAGCTTATTAATCTTCATTTGCTCTGGGAGATCACAGCTGCACTTTATGGGCACTCTGGCATAAGGACACATGATATACTGCGTATCAACCAGAACATTGCATTTGCAGTAGTTAAGTGCGCACATTAAACAAAATCGCCACTGCTCTTGCAGTAGATAAGAAAGTGAAGCTATATTTAGTCGGCTGGGTAAATGGGACATATAGCTGCTTTTCCATTGTTGGGCCAAACCATTCTCATTGGTTAAAGGGTTAGTTCAGCCAAAATCATTTACTCACCCTCATGTTGTACCAAACCCGTAAGACTTTCTTTCATCTTCAGAACACAAATCTGAGTGATTTCTGTACCTCCACTGACAGCTACACAATGACAACTTTGATGTTTCAAAAAGTTCATAAAGAGATCATAAAACTAATCCATATGAATTGAGCGGTTTAGTTCAAATTTTCTGAAGAGACTCGATTGCATTTTATGTTGAACAGATTTAATTTAGGCTTTTATTCACATACCATTTGTGGTAAAAGGAAGCTCAAGCATGTTCGCTTGACATTCTCGTGTGTTACGCAGCACGTTTGAGCTTCAGCAAGAACCAATGAGGTTCATTCTTGTGTTACGCATCACGTTTGAGCTTCAGCAAAAACCAATGAGGTTCATTCTCGTGTTACGCATCACGTTTGAGCTTCAGCAAGAACCAATGAGGTTCATTCTTGTGTTATGCATCACGTTTGAGCTTCAGCAAGAACCAATGAGGTTCATTCTTGTGTTATGCATCACGTTTGAGCTTCAGCAAGAACCAATGAAGTTCATTCTCGTGTTACGCATCACGTTTGAGCTTCAGCAAGAACCGATGAGGTTCATTCTTGTGTTACGCATCACGTTTGAGCTTCAGCAAGAACCAATGAGGTTCATTCTTGTGTTATGCATCACGTTTGAGCTTCAGCAAGAACCAATGAGGTTCATTCTTGTGTTATGCATCACGTTTGAGCTTCAGCAAGAACCAATGAAGTTCATTCTCGTGTTACGCATCACGTTTGAGCTTCAGCAAGAACCGATGAGGTTCATTCTTGTGTTATGCATCACATTTGAGCTTCAGCAAGAACCAATGAAGTTCATTCTCGTGTTACGCATCACGTTTGAGCTTCAGTAAGAACCAATGAGGTTCATTCTCGTGTTACGCATCACGTTTGAGCTTCAGCAAGAACCAGTGAAGTTCATTCTCGTGTTACGCAGCACGTTTGAGCTTCAGCAAGAACCAGTGAAGTTCATTCTCGTGTTACGCATCACGTTTGAGCTTCAGTAAGAACCAATGAGGTTCATTCTCGTGTTACGCATCACATTTGAGCTTCAGTAAGAACCAATGAAGTTCATTCTCGTGTTACGCAGCACGTTTGAGCTTCCGCAAGAACCAATGAGGTTCATTCTCGTGTTACGCATCACATTTGAGCTTCAGCAAGAACCAATGAGGTTCATTCTTGTGTTTTGCATCAAGTTTGAGCTTCAGCAAGAACCAATGAGGTTCATTGTCGTGTTACGCATCACGTTTGAGCTTCAGCAAGAACCAATGAGGTTCATTCTCGTGTTACGCATCACATTTGAGCTTCAGCAAGAACCAATGAGGTTCATTCTCGTGTTACGCATCACATTTGAGCTTCAGCAAGAACCAATGAGGTTCATTCTCGTGTTACGCAGCACGTTTGAGCTTCAGCAAGAACCAATGAGGTTCATTCTCGTGTTACGCATCACATTTGAGCTTTAGCAAGAACCAATGAGGTTCATTCTCGTGTTACGCATCACATTTGAGCTTCAGCAAGAACCAATGAGGTTCATTCTCGTGTTACGCATCACATTTGAGCTTCAGCAAGAACCAATGAGGTTCATTCTCGTGTTACGCATCACATTTGAGCTTCAGCAAGAACCAATGAGGTTCATTCTCGTGTTACGCAGCACGTTTGAGCTTCAGCAAGAACCAATGAGGTTCATTCTCGTGTTACGCATCACATTTGAGCTTCAGCAAGAACCAATGAGGTTCATTCTCGTGTTACGCAGCACGTTTGAGCTTCAGCAAGAACCAATGAGGTTCATTCTCGTGTTACGCATCACATTTGAGCTTCAGCAAGAACCAATGAGGTTCATTCTCACACATCAAGCAGGTTCGGTTGAGCTTCTGGTTATGTCCGCTGATCAATGTTTATATGTGAATAAAATGCTAAATTCAATCTGTTCAGAAAATTTGGACTAAACCACTCAATTCATATGGATTAGTTTGAGGATCTCTTTATGAACTTTTTGAAGTGTCAAAGTGATAGTTGCGTAGCTGTTAATGAAGGGCAGACATCTCTCAGATTTCATTAAAAATATCTTCATTTGTTTATCAAAGAAGAACGAAAGTCTTACGGGTTTGGAACCACATGAGGGTGAGTAAATGACAGAATTCTCATCTTTGGGTGAACTAACCCTTTAACCATTATTTTCTGTGCCAATCCGGCCCAGTTTGTATGGATGTGGTTTCATTTTTCACTGTGGGGATGATAATGGAGCACTTTGGAATGGAATACAAATGTATCAGTCATTTACAGACTGTATGTGATGTAAATAGTGACCATGATATAAAGGATGAAAAGATATTTCTGTTTTAAACTAGTGTTAACTTCGCTCAAATACCTTGCTTGGCCAACTACAGAGAGAAACTGGTAGCCAGGCAACAGACAAGTGACCAATCCTGAGTGGCGACATCACTACACACATGCAACCAGCACGGTTAAAGGGTTAGTTCACCCAAAAAGGAAAATTCTGTCATTTATTAATCACTCTCATGTCATTCCACACCCGTAAGACCTTCGTTAATCTTCGGAACACAAATTAAGATATTTTAGTTGAAATCCGATAGCTCAGTGAGGCCTGTATAGCCAGCAATGTCATATCCTCTGTCAAGATCCATAAAGGTACTAAAACATATTTAAATCAGTTCATGTGAGTACAGTGGTTCAATATTAATATTATAAAGTGACGAAAATTTTTTTGGTGAACCAAAAAAACAAAATAATGTCTTATTTAGTGATGGCCGATTTCAAAACACTGCTTCAGGAAGCATTGGAGCATGAATCAGTGTGTCGAATCAGCTGTTCGGTGATTCGATACGCTGATTCAATTGTGCTCCGATGCTTCCTGAAGCAGTGTTTTGAAATCGGCCATCACTAAATAAGTCGTTATTTTGGTTTTTTTGGCGCACCAAAAATATTCTCGCCGCTTTATAATATTAATATTGAACCACTGTACTCACATGAACTGATTTAAATATGTTTTTAGTACATAAATGGATCTTGAGAGAGGAAATGTCATTGCTGGCTATGAAGGCCTCACGGAGCCATCGGATTTCAACTAAAATATCTTAATTTGTGTTCCAAAGATTAACGAAGGTCTTACGGGTGTGGAACGACATGAGGGTGAGTAATAAATGACAGAATTTTCATTTTTGGGTGAACTAACCCTTTAACAGTACTGATGAGAATACCGGACCAAGAACGGCTTATAATCGTGCTGAACAAGCTGAAGTGTAAATATAACTGTAACCATTCCTTACAGTTCTTGGATCCGTTCTGCCTGATGGTGGAAAAGAGTCTAAACACTCTTAAAAAGAAAGGATCTTTATTAGCATTGATGGTTCCATGAAGAACCTTTAACATTCATGGTACCTTTCCAATGCACAAAAGGTTCTTGATAGTGGAAAAAGTTCTTTAGGTTATTAAAATGTTCGTCACACTAACAAAACATGGTTCTTTTAGGAACTGTTCACTGAATGATTCTTTGGGGAACCACCCAAAATAGTTCTGTGAAAATCACCTTTTGGAACCCTTATTTTTAAGAGTGTATGAGTGAAGAGGATAGTGTGGAATGATTGAGGGTGAATTGGGAACAGGGTTTCCCCTGTTAGTTCTTGCTTAGTGCTGAGAAGATGTGGACTTTAAAGTGGCATGAAATCAAAATGGACTCTCTTGACTATCTTAACACATAATCTGGATATAAAAACAGTTCATCAGTGCATGCTCTTCAAAAGAAAAGTGTTTGTCTTTGTAATCTTTCATCAAAATGACTCTGAAATGACTTTCCTTTTGGCCAAAGCTGCATATGTTTCAACCAATTAAGTGTTTCAGGAAGGGAAAAAGTCCTAAAATTGACTGCAAACTCTACTATGGAACAATCCAGTCAAGTCCTGCTCTACACTTTTTAGTCTCATTGAGGTTTCAATTAATACATCACTTTACAGAATTGAAATGGGTTTGCAAATTCTGCTTCATTTTGACTTTAATTCACATTTAGCTTTTTGGTACACACCCAAGTTTGATCCCCACAGATCCCTCTCTCCTCATCATGCTCACCCAAGGCAACAATGGGAAATTACACTATAGTAGGCAAACTGTTTGTCATCAATATCGATTCACAAATTAGGCTGGATTTCTTTCATACCACCTTTAAACTGTGTCTAGATAAACCGTACCCCAGACCTCACCTTTCTAGCACACAAACCAAACTCTGATGTCAAACCGATTTTGATCTACACACAAAAAGTGAAAATGGCCTCAATTTGCACTTTGTTTGTGTTCTTACCCTTGTGAAAATGAAGTGCACTTTAGCACACTTTAAAAAGAGTACTTCTTACAGAAAATAATATACTTTAAAACAATATACTGCAATTAAGTTATATTATATTGCATATATTAAATGCAATAAGCTGAACTTTAGAGTGTTTTTTACTTAAGTATTTCATAATTACTTCTACTGTCTTTGAAATATGGTTAATCTGTACTGCTGAATGTACTGACATTTGTAATTACACAATTGCAATAATGAAGTTGTAATTTAGCACATTTAAAACTTTTAATGTAATATAAAATAACACACTACAGTTAAAATGATGTACTTTATATGTACTTTAGTATGCAAGTCTACAAATAAGAATAAGGGCTCTTCTTTAAATTTGCAATCTTTAAATGTGAGATTATTACAAAGTACACTTTTTAAAGTATATTTAAGTGTTTTAAGAAAGTGTACTCTCTTTAAGTGGACTTTTATTTATTTATATTATCTTCAAGTCCAATTTTCTTTAAGAAATAGACTTTTGAGATTTGAAGTACACTACAAGTGACACTACAAGTACACAGTAAGTGTTCCTCTCTCTCACTCAGGCTTATCAGTTCATATGAAAAGGAGTTTGTGAATCAGTGCAGAACATTTGCATTTATCTGCACATGATTTATGGAAACGCTTGCAATGACAGTGCACTCAGTCTGTGACTGACTTCAATCATGTTCTGTCTCCATTTTCCAGCTGTCACAATGATCTGTGACTCTGCGGGTGTAAATGGCTCTCTGTGATTTTTAAATCCTGATTTCAGGGGGGAGGAAATGATTGACTGCTTCCCTAATACTGACTGTATCCATTATTAGCCCGTGTAGACAATCCAAACTATGCAAGGCTGTATGAAGTCATCGGATACTAATGTTGCTTGTTCAAGGTTTTTTCTCAGAGAGGCAACATCATTAGGGCTAATAAGCGTGCAGATAAGAGAAGTACTGAACTGCTGTCCTAATGCTTTCAGACAGTTCAATCAATGACGGCTTTCACAGACAAACGCACTCGTCATTCAAAGTCTTAGGGCCGCGGCGGTTAAAAGATGCAACTTCAGGGCAATAGGAGATATCTCTCCCCACAGCTGTGACACGGTGACCGAGACTTCAACTGTAGCTAACAATGACGATCCTGTAGACATTACAAAATTATGGAAATAGGCTCTGGAAAATTTCTTTTGAAGCTGCATGATGAGCTCTCAGTGAATGTTACAGTGTGTCAGCAATTAATCAAATGTGTCATGATGTAACGATTCCTTTAAACTGTTTGAAAAACTACATCCCATGATTAACCTTTGGCCCATTTAAAAGACAAAGAGGCTTTTCTAAGTTACTTTAGGAAACAGGGCGCATATTACAGCTTTCTGTATTAAAGTCGACATGAAGTTGTGAAAGTCTTGTGACGTATATCCAAGTGAAATGGCTTCTGGAACAAGAAAAAAAAAAAAAAAAAAAAAAGTAGGGTGGGACTTGTTGAGGTTTGCTATTGGCCGATCTTATTTGAGTGACAGGTTGCCCCGCCCTCACTCCAGTAAACATGTCAGAGATGTCACTGCAAGTTATTTTGATTAAATGATGCTTCACATGATGCTTTTTAATGTTTTCCTTTTCCTTCAGTGTTTAATGCGTCTGTTAGTGCATGTGTAAGATCTGCAAAGGTACTACGCTCATGGTGTCTATTAGCTGAGTACACAGACCTGCTTAAAAAGGCTCCAAAAGTGTATGTCACGATGTGAAATATTAGCATAATGCCCACCCTTTGGCAAACGCAAAGAGAAAAGGTGATGCTTAGAGTCAGTTAGTGTTGTCGTCATGTCATGGAGACGCGGTGTGTTTTATTGAGAAGGCAAAAGCCCTTTGTCTGGCCTTTCGAAAATGGATTAAATTAGGAATCAGTGGTTAAGATGTTTCTAACGCTGTTCATGAGCTGTTTGGCAAATCAATGCACCGGGTCAGCTGACCAATCACAGCGCTCTGAGCTTTTCAGAAGGAGGTGCTTTGTAGAAATCTGCACGTTTCAAACAGACTGGGAATAGATGTACTGCAATAATGTTTTTTGAACACTGAAGCATGTTAAACTATTCTATTACATTTATTATATTTAAAAAAAGCATATGAACCCATTAAAGATTACAAAGGCTCATGAAATTAAAAAAAAATATATGTGCATGGATAAGTTAATAAGAATTGTCAATTATGTTTTCATGTTCACTTTAAGTTTTCCTCTGAGAAGTTAGTTCAATGTTCTAAATGAGATCTTATCTGTTTCGTAACCATGGTGATTTCAGACAAGATTCTAATTTAGAATGTTTCTGTTATATGGACTCCTGACCTTTCATACAAAGGTACAAATAGTCAAATGTCGCAAATTTTCTTTTCCATTTTTTTTCCAAATCCTAAACCTTTACTCTTTACCCCACTTTACCTGTTCAATACATACTTCATGATTGCAAAAGAGTCTTTATGCATTTCTGACACTCTTGATACAACAACATGCTGCTCACATTGTCACCCATCAGTCTCAAATGATGTCACTCGCCTCCACAGGAACATGAAAACCTCCCATCACAATGGCAAATGAGAGCACAAACCACAGAGTGAACACTGACAACAGCAGACTTTTTCTTTAGCAAATGACTTGGTTTGATCATTAGACCGAATCTATAGCAAGTGAATATGGTTGTTTCATGAGGGTTAGTGAAACTGACATACAGCAGATTTGTGGACTGTGTGTGCCTCCCCATAACTTACAAATGATATAATTAAAACGATAATGAACTTTTATGAACTAATATATAATAATGAACTAATATATTATCTAGAATTAAAAAAAAAAAAAAAAAAAGATTTAGACCTAAATGTAACTAAAATGTATTTAAATATATTTATTCATATATAAATTCTATGTTGAATCAAATAAAATATTTCTAAACTAAAGCTACTTTTTGTAATGTCTATGTAATGCTTTTCTCATTTAACACAATAATGACTTTAAATTATGTTGGGGGTATTCTCTCCAGCAAATTTGATGTGCAATTAATTTGCGATTAATTAGATTATTTTATCTGCACATCATGTAATTAATTTACATTAAAAAAATTAATTTTAATCGCTTTTCTCTTTATCTTTACAAAGTAGAAGCAGGTTTTAAATGTTTACATTTACACTGGCCTTATCAAGCTCTATAATTTAACTTTTTAAGAGGAATAAGAAACTAAACAAACAAACAAATAAATACTGTTCAAAAGTTTTAGGTCAGTAAGTTTTTTTGTTTTTTTTTTAAAGAAATTAATACTTTTATTCAGCAAAGATGCATTACATTGATTAAAAGTGACATTAAAGATTTTTATATTGTTTCAAAAAAATTATTTTATATCTATTTTCTAAACTTTCTATTCATTAAAGAATATCAGTTTCCACAAAAAAGTTAAGCAGCTCAACTGTTTTCAACATTGACAATAAGAAGAAATTTTTCTTAAGCAGCAAATCAGCATGATTTCTGAAGGAAAATAATATTACATATTATAATATGTACATATAATATTACATATTATGCAATATATAAAGCACACAGGTCCTTCTGACTCACCTTGTAGGTTTTGTGAGCCAATGGTCCACGGCTCGTCTGAGTCGAAGTGAGTATCTCCACCCATCCCGGGACCAGGGAAGTAAGCATGCGCCAGGAAACCCCCCTCTCCGTCAAAAGGTGAACTGTCTCCATGGAATCCAGATGCGAAGAAGATCATAATATCAGGTTCCTTCCGACGGCCGTATTTGACCTCATAGAAAGGAATCTCATCAAATGTCAGCGGCGTCACCTTTTCCCACACTTTGAAGGCCCTTCGGATGGCCTCGTACGAGTTGTACTCCCCGATCTTAGGCGTGTAGTTCTGAATACTGCAGCCACGACAGACACAAGAACAACAGTGATGCAATGAGTGTCAGAATCACTGAAAATAATAATGATATGGACTGAAGAATCAGATTCAAACCCACCTGAAAGTTATGTGGGTCTTGTCCCACTTGTGGCCAGTGAGGGCATAACGTTTCCGTCGTACATTGGTCTTGATTTGACCCCCAAACTTGTCAGGGACGCCACAGCGGGGTCTCTTCATGGCCCTTAAAAGAAAGGAACAGCTTAGCTAGAAAACAGCACAATGAATGAGTTAAATAGGCAACAATCACAGAAGCAGTGTCTAAATCCACTCCCCATTTCCTACAGCATATAGTGCACTATATTGAGTGTCAGCCATTTTGTGGTGAACATTGTTCCCTACATTTGTTCACTCGATAAACCCACAATGCACTCTGATTTCAAGTGTATAGTCGATGTACACTCGCCAACTGACTATTTCCCATATTGGACATGCGAAACAGCGACAGAGCGCAAAAGAAAAATAAAGATGGCGGATGGCAACACCAGAGGCTTGTTCGAGATGCATCGGCGCTGTGCAGACTGATCGGCATCTGACATCAATGTACCATCAAAGTGATTCAAAAACATAAGGAGTCATATGCTCTCCCGATGCATCTCCAACAAGCATAATGTTTACAAATGTAAGTATACATTTTTGATAATTAAAGTACATCTGTATGAAGATATAGTGAAGCTAAATGATACAGATTGATTTATTGACCCATTAACTATTTTCAATTGCATAATATTGTGCACATAATGTGTTGTACACTTGTTTATTTTCCAAAAAACTATTCGAATAAATGTGACCCATTGACTTCCATAGTATTTTCCTACTATAGAAGTCAATGGGTGCCATCAACCTCTGGTTACCAACATTCTTCTTTTGTGAAGAAACAGAAGAAAGAAACTCATGGAGATTAGGAACCACTTGAGGGTAAGTAATGACACAATTTTCATTTTTTAGGTAAACTATCCCTTCAAGTTTCTCCTTCTTTATAAGGTGACCTCTGTTTTTCTGTTCAATTACAGGTTTAATGGGATGGAAGTACTTCTCTTAATCAAACCATTGATTTCATGGAGTTGAAGATGACTGGTAATAGCTCTAACAGTACAGCTGATACATTAGATCATGTGATTTCTCTTACTCGATGGTGACCGGGTCCATCTCTCCAGTGATCTCCAGCCCGTAAAAGCGCTGCATGTCGCTGATGGCGTTCGACAGGATTTGAGCCGAGCGCATGGTGGACATCTGCCTGCTGGCCTGCGGGAGGTAGCCGTACATCCGCAGCCATGACTAAGAGAAAAACACAGACAGGAGGAATCAAAAGGTCATTTAACATCAATAATCATTCTGATGCAATTGAATTTCTGTAGAGCTGCTTTATAGCTGACACGACCGTTTCGCTGTTTTGCATTGCTGCACTTGTTAATTTTAATCGAGCAATTATGAAAATTCTCATCACTCATTCTCACTGGGTAATTAACATTAATGTGTTAATTATCCAAAGAATTAAAAGGAGGAATTCATCAGTGACAAGGTGGGCATTTAATAAAACTTGGCTATTTATGCAGTAGAAACACAAAAGTGAAAAAAGCAATCAAAACCTACATGCCTAGAGAAAACAGAGAAAGGTCTAAGGCAGGGGTGGGGAACGTTGATCCTGGATGGCCATTGTCCAGCAGAGTTTAGCTCCAACCATAATTAAACACACCTGAAGCTAATCAAGGTCTTCAGGATTACTAAAGTTACAGGCAGGTGAGTGTTTTTTTCAGGGTTGGAGCTAAACTCTGCAGGACAATGGCCCTCCATGATCAACGTTCCCCACCCCTGGTCTAAGGCATTCCCTTTTGCCAAAAACTTCAACACCCATAATGCACTTTTTTATTTTTCCATTTTGACACTGCAACTCTGTTGATCCAAGGGCAGGAACACAAAAATGTGAAAGTTTGATCTGTAGTTTTAACAAAAGTATGGAGTCAAATTAATGCCTTAAAGTTTTGCAAAACACAAAAACGAATTGAGCAATAAAAAAAAATGTTTTGCAAACAAAAATAAAGAATTGCAAAGGAAAAATGAAGTATTGAGCAGAAAAAAAAATAAGTTTTGCAAACAAAAATAATAAATTGCAAAATAAAATAAAGTAGTGCAAAAAAAAAAATAAAAAAAATCAATGACAGCTATAATCCTATTTTATCTTTGCCACATATTTTTCATGCTCAAACCTACTAAATCATTTGCAACGCTCATTTTATTCTGCGTTTCAGTCAAGCGTGTGCTCACAATACCGGTTTTCTTTTGCGCTGCACTTTTCTGTGCGGATCTCTTTATGGCACTGGTTTGACATTGGGGTGGAGTCAAGAAACGGGGCCATGATCGCGTAAATGATTGGCTGATGTTTTTGCACAGATGATGTATATTAATATTATCCCTTTCAGTGCACCTAATAAATAGTCTTTTATCAGGTAGTAAAGACAGTTTCAAGGAATATTGCAAAAATGTATAAAACAAAACTTCCTCTGTAGCACCTTTAGGTCTGTTAAATGTTCGCCGGTTCCCGCCTCCTTCTTCCCATATCTACAAACCGTGTTACAGTCTTGGTGTGATTTTGTCAAACGCTTAATAGACACAGGCAAATCGTCGTCATTTAGGAATGTGATCGTGTTTGAATTGCGATCACAATCTTTTAACAATTAACCGTGCAGCTATAAGCCCCGGCCTACATTTTTTCCTTGAACGAGAAGCCGTTTCACTTGGATATAATGGAGAAGAAAAGACTATCACAACTTCATTTCATGCGGATTTTAAGGGTAAGACAGAAGGGGAAAGGTCATGGAACTAAATTATGGCACAAAAAGTGGCATAAAACATATATGATGTGACCCCCTTTAAGACCACAGTAATTCAAAGGAACATCAGTCTGTCACTGCCATGAGAATGAGCGAGAAATAAGATATTGTCACAGACTGAAAGAGCGTCACACCTGTTATAAGCGACACCTAATACCGGCCCAGACTGTGTGCGAACACTTGAGGCGGATCTGACCACAGATTGAGGGGTGACGGCACCAGCTGTGGCGGTCCATTTATCAGGCTTTAGAAGCAAAGAGCGGCCACTTTTCCCTCACTGCTGGGGGATTTTCCTCAGGGCAGAGACTGCATGGACTCCCATCTGGCTCTCGTGTGGGACGCGGTGGGCGATTCCAATAGGCCAGAGGGATGATTAAAGGGGGTGAAAGCTGGACATTAAGCACTGATGTGCATTAAATGTGGCTACAGCTACTGCTTATCATCATTAGTTAGGTCATTAAGATAAATTATGCAATTAAACCACCCCACTGTTAAGCCCACCCTGTGGCAACACTAACCCACACCAAACAGAACTTCCCATAGGAAATCAGATGTCACAGAGGTTTCTCCTAGACAGCAATGAGATGAAGTGGAGAACAGTTTGGGAGGTATTTTGCTTGTCTCGTCAAGAGGTTCAGAAAGTCTGAACAATGTCACAAACTGTGCTCCAATTTTTAGACATAATTAAACATTCATATCACACACTGTGCATGCACAGAAAGAAAAACTAAGCTCAGAATCAATTCTGAATCATTGATGAGAGAATCGTGATGCATTACAGAAACTTTTTTTTTTCCTTCATCCCCTATTGCTTATAAGGAGAAACACAGGAGATAAAATTGATACTAAAACGAATTAACTAAGAACAAATGCAATACTAAAAGCAATTGTTTTTGTGAATTTACAGTGCCGTTTTTCACCTATATTAATGAGCAGAGGGCTAAAGTGGATGTCCCAATGGTTGGAGGGGGGTCACTGCTTTAATAGTGGCCACTTCTCTTCCTACTCTGTAACCAGGGCTGTCACACATTGCCTGGTCCGGATCTCCACTTTCCATGGCCACAGAAAACACAGGGCTTTGTGCTCTTCTGTGTGCTGTGAGGCAGCTGAATAACAGGCAAACAGTTGAATAGCTGGCCCTGTTCTGGGCAAGGGTAATGTGCCACCGCACTAAACCAGCTATCTACGGTCTGTAGAAGCAAAAAAAAGTGTATTTAACCCAACATGCATCACTATTTCTATGTACTTCTACATGGAGCTCGTTCTACTTCTGTTGAATGACAAAATGGGTGAAATAATCCCCTAGACTAGGTCTACGTGATTCATCAAATAAAAAGAGCAATATGGCTAATTGCGCAAAGTCTTCAATTTTATTAAATAAATATGCATGTTTCAAAGTGAAGCGTGGCACTGTGTTCTTACACACGAGAAGCTCATTATCCGTCGGTGTTTGCAGCATCTCAAAACGGCTCAGTTCACAGTAAAAGCAGCTCCACAAGAACTCATCTGCTTAAAGTTTGGGTCGCTTTAATGTGTATTTGGGAATGAAATGCGCAGCAACCATCTTCCAATACTTGTTTATCAATACAACAGAAGCTTTAAGGGATCCCTGCGATTCCCCTGAAATAAAAGCTTGATGGTTTAACATTTGAATGAAGAAATCAGGACAATTATAAATATTATTACTGCAATTTTACAGTCATACTGTAAAATTAAAATTATTATTTTTTATTATTATTAATTTCTTAAATTATCATGTTTTTTAATGTACAGTCAACAGGTTTTTTTATTAAGAATTACTAATATATATATATATATATATATAAAATTGTTACTAAATATATAATTTATTCTTATTTTTATTATTAATTTCTTAAATTCACATTTTTTTAATGTATAGTCAACAGGTTATTATTAAGATTTTTATTTAGTAACAACATATATATATATATATATATATATTCTTGTAATATTGATAAACAAATCATACTGTAAAATTGAATTCTTACTTCTTAAAGGTACCGTAGAACATGTTTTTAAAAGATGTAATATAAGTCCTAGGTGTCCCCTGAATGTGTCTGGGAAGTTTTTGGGGCATCATTAAATATGAGCCGATTCAGGCTGCGGCCCCTTTAAATTCTCGCGCTCCCCGCCCAAGAGCTCGCGACTGCCTTAAACAGTGCATAAACAAAGTTCACACAGCTAATACAACCCTCAAAATGGATCTTTATAAAGTGTTCGTCATGCAGCATGTCTAATCGCGTAAGTATGGTATTTATTTGGACGTTTACATTTGATTCTGAATGAGTTTGATGGTGCTCCGTGGCTAACGCTAACATTACACACTGTTGGAGAGATTTATAAAGAATGAAGTTGTGTTTATGAATTATACAGACTGCAAGTGTTTAAAATTTGGCCAAATTGTGGAGTCCTACAAGAAAGAAAAAAAAAGCAGCTTAAAAAGCTTTTTAAAAAATTAATTTAAAAAAAAAAAAAAAAAAAAAAAAAAACACACACAATAGCAATTTTTACCAGAAAAGGCACAATTCATTTTTTTTCCTTAAATTGTGTAGCCCTACTTGAGCAATGGGCCAAAATGAAAAAGGAGCAACTGCATATCAAATGCATGTCAAAACACACAGAAATGCTCTGGCAACTAATAATCAATCTAGAATCATGGTGGTACTATTTGCCAAGTTATGTTTACTTCAGAAAATGTAAAAAAAATAGTTGAATTTAATAGTTTAAGTGTTATTCATGCTTTTTAGAGATTACAAGGACCATTTTTACATTTCTAAATGTCTGTTTTACCAACTCAAGATTAATTGCAAACAAATTTGTTGGCAGCATCTAAAATATTCACTTTCCCCTTATACAATCAATGCTTTTTTACCTATATCCATATCATTTGTCAACTACCCTTGTGCGTTCACACCAAACCAAACAATCCCCAGCTTTCTTCCTCTCCCTAAGCACAATCCTCTTTGTGTCCCCCACAGGGCTGTGAGAGAGGGAAGTGCTGAAGGCTGTGCAGGGTTAGACACACCTTACCCCCACAGATAAGACTGCCTGCCTTTCAATCTCTCAGAGCCCTGGGGCTTTCAGCCGGGCGAGAGGTGGGAGGGTGTGTGAACTCCCACAACAGAAAGACATTACCCTAGTGTTCTGCTTACTGGCTCATAAAGCACAACTTTCTTGTTTTCATGCTCTTTTCCTGATGTCAAGGGCACCTGGGATCATTCGTTGCAGGTCATTGGAATGGACGCCAAGCTATCCAGTGCATGAGATAAACGAAGACCTAAAGTGTTTCCGCATCCATTCCACCATCGCAACATCCTATGTCATGCATACAGAGTAAGGCTTTGCAGAGAACAGAAGCAAGGAGAGCCATCCTTCTCAGCCACCGTTGCCAACCGCTGGCTCAATGGGACCTTGAGAGCTGCTGCCAACAGCATGTCCTCCAGGAACCTGTGATTCACAGCACGTTGTGAAAAGACTTGGGTTTAGTGTGAGAGAGAAAGAGAGAGCGTGTGTGTCCAGAACAATGTCAGCCAAGAATCTAACGACTAGAGAGCGCTATTATTCCTGGGCCTTGGGTGCATGCCATTTTTTGGTCATTAAGTGCGAGGGAAGGGGGAGCGAGCAAACCAGATCAAGTGAAAAAGATTAAGAGGAAGACAGGAAAACAGAACATGACGGAGGAGGGGAGGAGTAAAATAAGTTAAAGCACATTGGGTTTTTGGCGTTCCAGACAGGATTCTGGCTCTGAAATCTCAGGTAACTCGTCTGGGGAATAATCAATGACAAATTTCATTTAATCTCCATGTGGTTTTCTCTCTCAGCTCTGCCTGATGTCCTATCCGGCCTCCAGAAAATACAATAAATAGATTTTGAAAATGCATCTAGGCTGTATCTTTATTATGCAATGGCTGGCAATTGTGAAATGAGATTCAAAGTAAGGTCAAAGGATCACGTGCATCAATCAGTTGTCAGTTTCATTTTCCCGCTCTGTAAATCAATAACCTTAATCAATCAAAACAGCATACTAAATTAACTAGATATTCAAGTGAGGGGCTCTCAAAAAGAGATGGAAGTATCACCAGAAGAGATAATTTAGAAACTAAATCAAACTGCTTCTAGTAGCTGTGTGTAGCTCGCATTCTAAGTAGGGATGCACAGTATATCTGAAGAGTTCAGATGCAAAATCCTCTAAGTCAGTCTGACATGTTTTCTTTTAAATGAGCATTTTTCTTACCAGGCTCCTATGTTTAGGTTCAGCAGTTTCACTTTAATGGCAATGAAAAGGTTATTAGTCAGTTATTGAAAAGCCTTATTTTCAAAAATGTCACTTTAGTCATTCATTGGTATTTGACAAATGTGTGCTCTTTTTGTGCAAAAAACCCCTAGGTCCACCTCTTTAGATAAGACGACATAGTAAAACTTCAGTTTCTGTCAGTTTTACAGCAGCAAAAGGAACACTTGCTACTTGTGAATTCCTGTCATTGCCACTGTAACGATGGACAAAACATGATAAAAACTTGCAGCTCTGCAATTGAAAGCCGCTTATACGCACATACCATCGTTCATCTTGAAATCATGTGATTCAATTCAATCCGATCTTCTGATTGGTTCTTCAGTGGAAGTAGCGTTTAGTGGTTTCTGCCAACGAACTGGTATTTCTGAATGGGCTGACACTGGGATTTAACAGATTTGAAGTGAAAATGTTTCATGAACGTATACTATGTGCGGAGAGCATTTGCTCAGTATCATCATCTCATTTTTGACGCAGGTGGCGTTTAGTGGCTTTTGCATCTGAACTCTGAACTTTTTGAAAAATGGCGATGTTAATGTATTTGGTTTTGGCGGACTAGATCTGCAACACTGCTTCTACTGTTGATTATTGCAGCTGCTGATTCAGAGCAAGTATGGACTTGCTACTGCTAATAGATACACAGACCCATTGTTGTGAGCATGTCAGATATGCTGCTGCTGCATAAATAGACATGCCTAAACCCTGCAGCAGATCTAGGCAGGTGGAGCTGGGGAGGTGAAGGGTCTCAGAGGAACTAAAGAAAATATTTCAATTGAATGCACTATTTTACCCAATATATGTATTTAACAAGTTCGTTTGCCCGTATAATCTTTAGGGTATTAGTTTAGCTAATTTGGCTTGCTGTCCACTAAGGAGGGGCTCGATGAAGCATCTTCAACTCGAGCTCTGATACACCCCCCAGTGAATAAATATAGGATGTGATTACATAGGGCAAGGTACCTGAAATGAAGGTGGAGTTTGGGGAGGTGGAGGGATGCTGAAACAGCTGAGACCGAAGAGAGGTAAGCAGCTGCTTATATACTCTGGCTGTTGATTGGAAGATTAGATGGACTCGCTCCTCCCTAAATTACGTTTAGGAACTTCACTAAGTGTATGTTTTTTGCTCTTTGCTGAATATTAGCATTAAAGGACTAGTGCACTTCAAAATTAAAATTGCCTAGTAATTTACTCACCCCCATGTCCTCCAAGATGTTCATGACTTTCTTTCTTCAGTCAAAAAAAAGGGGGTTTTGAGGAAAACATTCTAGGTTTTTTCTCCTTAGAGGACTTCAGTGGGGTACAACCGGTTCAAATGTCCAAATTGCAGTTTCAGTGCAGCTTCAAAGGGCTCTACATGATCCCAGGCGAGGAATAAGGGTCGAATCCTGGAATGTTTACCTCAAAAACCTTCATTTCTTTTCAACCGAAGAAAGAAAGACATGAACATCTTGGATGACATGGGGATGAGTATATTTATCAGGAAATTTTCATCAGAAGCGAACTAATCCTTTAACTTGGCAACATGCACCAAACACCATTGGAATCGATTTTCGGATCTCCCACATGCTTCACTATTTGTGTGGCATAGTTGCTGCTTATGAAAAGCGTTCCAAATCAGTCACTTATGATTGTCCATTTCTCTGAGGATAAGGCAGCTGCCTATGTACAGTAAGAACAGGCCTAGCGAATCAGGCGCATTACCCTCATGACCTTGCAGTAATTGCGCTGGTGAATGTGGCCGTGGTTCCTAATAAGAGAGGAAATAGACCTACCAGTCTGAAGTTAAAGTCATCCACTGAGACATGGACACAATTAGCAGTTAATGTAGTTCCCCGGTCCAATCACATCTCATTACCCCTCACAGTCCTCGTGAGGTAGCCAGGACCCCACACAAACACAAGTTTGTGGGAAAACCACAAAGATGTGACGTGCCAGATGTTCCATGGATACACTGGGCGGATAAAGTGCATGAGGGAAAAGTGGGACACCAGGGGTTAAATGCAGGATAAAGATAAGGTTGCAGGAAGTGATACAGTCGGCTCCCTATGAAGTACAGTCCTCATAACCCCCCTCTGCTCCCTGCTGCATGAGCTCTTCCTGTCTCTCTATCTCTCCCCACACCTCTGAATACAGTCAGCTGAACACAAGAAGTCTCATTGTTGCGCCTCAGCTGCCCGAGAGCCCTGCAGTCCTAAACGTCTCCTCACTCTTTCTGTTTGTGGCCTATTTAGAAAACAGCTGTTGCATTCACAGATCACATGCAGCATGGAAGAGCAGGCCAACACCTCTAAACCTCCATCCAGCATCTACTTAAACACTCCTGATAGTTTTATGGTATATCCAGAAAGGGCTCTATTTGAATTGACAAGCGAATATATACAGCTATCTGAAGACGAACCGACAACAACTGAAAGCAACCGAGCAATCCTTGTTCACATGTTCATAAAACAGCACTTTGAAGTCATATCTTTGTTTGAGAAAGCAAATACTTTTCTATGAAGTATTGTACTGTAAAGAACTGTATGACAAAAGGCTCTCTGAGAAACACCCACACACATACTCACAACACTCCCTATGCTCACTCAAGTGGCTACATTTTTGTGCTGATGGCGAATTGATACACAAGCTTTGAGTTTGCACTTTTTGTCATTGCGAAGGGATCCTCCAAAACATAAAGATGCGAGGTTCAGAGTACAAACATTTTTGCAAACAAATCACTGTCTATCAATTACTATTGTACTAAAATGTATTCTAAATTCACAAAAGTAGGAATAAAAACCACAAAATTATACATTTTATACATTGTATGTGGTGTGTATCCTTGTTAAATTATACATGTAGGCCAGTTCTGATGCTCACGTGCCTTCGCTCCCCATGTGCATCAATGAGCCTTGGCCGCCCATGTTCTCCACTGTTCCTTCCTTGGACCACTTTTGATAGATACTGACCACTGCAGACCGGGAACACCCCACAAGAGCTGCAGTTTTGGAGATGCTCTAAACCTAGCCATCACAATTTGGCTCGTCAAACTCACTCAATTCTTTATGCTTGCCCATTTTTCCTGCTTCTAACACATCAACTTTGAGGGCAAAATATTAACTTGCTGCCTAATATATCCCACCCACTAACAGGTGCTGTGATGAAGAGATAATCAGTGTGATTCACTTCACCTGTCAGTGCTCATAATGTTATGCCTGATTGGTATATATCAATAACTTATGTATTAAAATTTGTTATACATTTACACAAAAAAAAAATGGACAAAATTATACATTTTATACATTGTATGTAGTGTAGGTTTCCTTATAAAATGCGCAGCTGGTTTGTAATCAATGGACTGTAATCTGATTATGCATGTTTTATGTAAATGACTAACCTCAGGCATGTGGTTGCTCAATTTGCATACGCCCATTTATTAACATTAGAACAAAAATAAATTCATCTGCGTATGCATATGTTGTGGGTTAGGCAGACATTTTTCATGATAAGTATAAGAACGAATAGTCCATGCAATTAGCGAAAGAGACCCAATGTTTGGAATATTCATGTTCTTAATCGTGAATCTCAAATGCAAGTTGTTCTCCTCCTGAATTCTTGATGTACACCTGATGAATTAATGCAAGTAAATCAAGCACAATTTATTCATAAAATCATGGACTTTGAGGGTGTTCACCCTTGGTAGGTTTGGTACAGTTAAATCGAACTCTGATGCGATTGCTCTGTTAGTTCGGTTCATTTGAGTAGGTGTGAACGCTACCATCTGAAACCTGGTGTGCACCAAACAAGTGGACTGAGACACCCTTACAATGAACTCTGGTGAGGTTTGACTGATATATGAGCCATATGAGACCCTAAAAAGAACAGAATTCTCAAGAATACCTAGTTTTATTCATCACAGGAGCTATGAGTGTGAATGCGAAGGGAACCAGTGCTAAAAGTATTGTATCCAGAGCAAACAAACGACAAGTGTGAACACACCCTAAGTGTCAAATGGAGAGTCAATTTCATAATTCTCAACTTTTAAGTCTAAACGAGAATGCAAGCATACTATACTTTTCTATAAGGCTTAGGAGCTGAATTTGAGCCTTTATCCCCAGAGTCATTTCAACACACACCCAAATCTGTTGGTTGTACAGCTTTAACACACATAATCCCCCCAAGAATCCAGAGCACTGTGGCATGTACAGGCCTATCAGCTGTCATTGGAATATTTGTGACTGGTAGAATTATTTAGATAAACTGCTTCTTTGGGTCAACTATAGGTTTAAGAAGTCTATATGCTAAACTATACGCCCAAACCTTGAAGATCAGGGCTGTGCTTCCCATGTCTCCTTTGTCTGACATGCCCATTTCTGGTCTTGGAGTCTCTGCTAATGAACTGATGACTTGATTCAGGTGCGCTTGATTGAGGAGACATGCAAAATGCGCAGTGTTGGGGAGCCTCCAGGAATGTGGTTGGGAACCACGGATGTAGACCACTGCCACCAATGTTCTCTACGATCAGCTGAGCTCACGATGGTTTTGGGAAACACTGTGAATAGTGATGTAAAAGCCCAGATATTTCAAGAAGTGCTCTGTGAACTGGAGCTCAGCGAGTATCGGTACTTAAAGTGTTAGTTCACCTAAAAATGAAAATTCATTCATCATTTACTCAGCCTCATGTCGTTACACATCTGTAAGCTTTTCGTTAATTTTCGAAAATGAAGGCATTTTTAATTCAATCTGAGAGACTTCTGTCCCTCCATTGACACTCTACACAACTACCACATTGACGCTTCAAGAAGTTCACAAAAGATCGTAAAACTAATATGAAACTTTGATCAGTGAACATAAACAGAAGCTCAATCGTACTTGCTTGAAGCACAAGAACAAACCTCATTAGTTCTTGCTGAAGCTGAAACATGCTCCATAACACACGAGAATGAACCTCATTGGTTGTCAGACGTCAAGTGAAAATGCTTGAGTTTCGGTTTACCACAACTAATGTGAGAGTTGACGAATGTTTATATGTGAATAAACGCCTAAATTCAATCTATTCATCATATAAAGTGATCGTGACTCCAGAAAATTTGGACTGAACCGCTCAATTCATATGGATTAGTTTTACGATCTTCTTAAAGTGTCAAAGTGGTAGTTGCGTAGACTGTCAATGGAGGGACAAAAATCTCTCCGATTTTATTAAAAAGATTTTCATTTGTGTTTCGAAGATGAACAAAAGTCTTACGGGGTTTGGGAAAACATGAGGTGAACTAACCCTAAACACCTAAACATTTAAAACATTTAAACATCATCAGAAATAATGAAAGGAGAATGTGTAAAAGTCAAACATTTTTGGTGAAAAGGGAAAAAAAACACATACTACAGTAAAAAAAAATACCACCTGCAAAGAATGACTCTAGTATTTCAGATGTTGGTGAGCGATAAACAGTCAATGTAATAACACTGTGATAACAACATCAGAAAGTCCCTTAGCATTTTCACAAAGCCAAATCATCAGGGCACATGTTAAACATCGCTTATCTGAAATAATTGCAGGTGTTCAATTTGAGATGGATTTTACTTCCAGCCCAGAGGAGCACTTCTATCTTTATTTGCTCATGTTATTCCAGACTTTTTTAATATTAATCTGGGTCAGGAGGACTGAGAACAGGAAAGCAACAGATACCTGAAAGAATCAATATGAGGCTCCCTGCCAGATATGTGAATCAGTCTGGATGAGTAAAATAATTAACTCTGAGAGCCGGTTCTTCTTTGCACAGTGCCAGACCACCAACGACAGGGTTTGGACCACTGAGGCGCTGCATGCATGAGGTGGCACACCACTAACAACCCTCAAACCACACGGACTACAAGCTGTTCTACCACTTCAAACTAAGCACAGCCAAAAGTTTGTCTACAAGAATTTTGGCACTCAGAAAGTTTAGTTAAAAGCTAAATAAATGTCTAATTTGCTCTCTGATATTACAGGTCCTATAAAAACCAGACCTGAGACTCTGTTCTAAAGATTAAATGCACATTGCAATCAAACCTAAATGAGAAACACACACCAAATATATTATTTAAACTTATTCAGTACAGAAAATGAGCAGTAAAACCAACACCAAATGTGCAGCTACAAACAAAAACATGTATGCATGTACACATCAACACATACAGCAACATCAACAAACCAACTATTCCTAATTTGTTCTAGTCCTACTTCTTCCTGAATACATACTTTATATTGTTTTTAATTTGTCAAACTTTAAATCAAACTTTAAAGAATACTAAATGAGTGCGTTTGGGATATAAAAATGCAGCACATTGATAATTTGAAAGAATCACCTCTCCATTAAAGGTTTCGTCTCCAAAGGTGCGCGCTCCACTCATCAAGAACACCAGAAGAGAATAAATTAGAGTCCGTCTCCACAGCAACGAGAACGGGTCATCCCATAATACTGCCATCATTCTCATCAGGATCAGTGATGTGGGTTCAGCAGCTTGAACTCTTTCAAAGAGTTTAAATAAAACTGTCTGTAACTTAAAAAACACACAAAGTCCAATGCACTCAGATTAAAAACATCATCATTGTGAGCGCGCTTCTAGTTTCGCGTGTCCTTTCTCCAGAAGCGCACGGTTCTCGAGCGCAACGATCATTCAGTGGGGTTTAAACGCCAATCCCAGGCGTTGCACACGCAGTCAATAAGGTCCGATGATCTGGCTGAAGTTTCTGAGTGTGTTAGGTATCATATCCCGCGGGTGTGCCCACTTAATGCTCGTTTCATCCCACTCACGTGGTGGCTGTAAAATTAATTACAGCTACAACCTACTTCAAAGCAGGCACTGTGCAAACTTACGTTGCAATTTCCTCTTGTGGTATGACTCTGTAAACGAAGCATGAATACTGGCTGGTGTGATTGTAGTGGGACAGAAACGCGCTCGTGAACGATGCCGTCGGTCGTCGCGCAGCAACCACAATACAAGAGCGCTCAAATTGTTTGCAGATGACGGCAACACTCTCTGACACCTGCCTTGGATCACCGCCCTGCTTGTAAAGATTTAATATGATGGTTTCTTCTCGGTAAAATCCACGGTTTCTCTCAGTTTTCTTGGACGGCTTCCACTTCGTTTCCGCCGTGTGCTCGCTGGTGGCTTGTGACGCGCCTCATGTGTGCAGTGAGTGACTCGGACTTTGTGCCGAATCCTGCGGCGTGTCCCGCTCCCTTGTAAAGCTGGAGGAGGGGCACGGCGGGACGGACATCAGTAAAGTAGCCAGTGCCACCTCCAGTCTGGACATTTATCCTGACACTAAGACATGTACATGTTCCTGCTTTGCAGTAGTACTTGTTGAGCTCTGTATTTAAAAATAATAATAATAATAATAAATAAATAAATAAATAAATAGTCTATGAAAGTTTGTTTACACCACGGAAGCTTGTTTCCTCACAATTCAGTTTATTTTTATAGATAAAAAAAAAAATTTGAATTGTGAGATATAAACTCTTAATTGACCCTTCGCCATGAGTTTGATTGACAGGCGATCTAACCAGTCATAACGCCATTTTGTCCGACAAAGCAGTCAAGGGAGTTAGCAGATTAACGTAGGTGGACTTGAACTTTGTCTTTCCGCGATTGAAACAACAGTCCTTATGATGTTCATTCATGTTTATTTGATGCTATAAATTAACTAGTAGTAAGAGATGATCGGTTCACGAGCCGTGCTTGAACTGAGGCGCTACAGCGATCTGTCACAACACATTAAAGGGATAGTTCACCCAAAAATGAAAATTTGATGTTTATCTGCTAACCCCCAGTGCATCCAAGATGTAGGTGACTTTGTTTCTTCAGTAGAACACAAATGATGATTTTTAACTCCAACTGTTGCGCTCTGTCAGTCGTATAATGTGTGTTAATAGGACCTCCATCTATTAGGGTCAAAAAAACACGACAGACAAATCCAAATTAAACCCTGCAGCTCGTGACGACACATTGATGTCCTAAGACATGAAACGATCAGTTTGTACGAGAAAATTAACAGTATTTATATAATTTTTTACCTCTAAAACACCACTATGTCCAACTGCGTTCAGCATCCGGTTAGTGAGGTCAAAAAACGCGTTCTGATGACGTAAGTGATGTCTCGCGCTTTTCTTCAATGAGTGCTAGAGATCACTTCCCTTGTCAGAGCGCGATCAGAACTCACCAACCAGCTGGACATAGTGGTGTTTTAGAGGTAAAAAAAAATGATATAAATACTGTTTGGTTTCTCGCACAAACCGATCGTTTCGTGTCTTGGGACATCAGTGTGTCGTAACGAGCCGCAGGGGTTAATTTGGATTTGTCTGTGCATGTTTTTTTTACTCTTATAGATGGAGTTCCTATTAACACACATTATACGACTGACAGACCGCAACGGTTGGAGTTAAAAATCATCATTTGTGTTCTACTGAAGAAACAAAGTCACCTACATCTTGGATGCCCTGGGGGTAAGCAGATAAACATCAAATTTTAATTTTTGGGGTAACTATCCCTTTAAAAAGCCACAAAATGGTATCTATTGTTTAAATTTCTTTAAAAAATGACAAAATTTGAGACTTTGTTTCATATCAAAGTAAACTGCTCTGTCTTGTCTGTCGACGCATTGTCAGTGTCCTCTTTGCTCCGCAGTGTATTTTTCATTGCGTGAGAACATGATGGCTGCGTTCAAAAACCGGAAAATGCTGCCTACGGAGGACACATTCCAAGTTAGGAAGGCATAAAGGCATGTCCAAATCCAATGTTAGCTTCACTTCCTGTTTCCTGAGATACCTTCCTCTAATCGATTTTAGAAGGCAGCATAGATGTATCCTGTGTAGGGATGTGCAACGATTAATCACGATTAATTGTTTGCAAAATAAAAGTCTGTGTTTACGTAATATATGTATGTGTTCTGTGTAAAATAATTATGTATATATAAATACAGACACATACATGTATATATTAAAGAAAAATGTTAGATTTATATATACAAAATTTATATTTATATGTAATATAAAATATATATAAAGATATACATTTATTTAAACATGCATATATTTCTCAAATTTATACATGTGTGTGTATTTATATATAATTATTATACAAAGAACACACACATATATTACGTAAACACAGACTTTTATTTTGCAAACGATTAATCGTTGCACATCCCTAATCCTGTGCTTTCCATTCTGTGACAGTTGAGCTCGAAAAAAAAGATGACATCTGAAAGTTGCGTTTGCTGGTCAGTTTGTGTTTAAAGTACCTCTCCACTGTTTTTTTCATATTAAACTATGTTATTCCCTTAACTAAGACGAGTTGATACATACCTCTCTCGTCTCAGTGCGTGCACTAAATCACTCTGTCTTGCGGCGAAACTTTATTAGCACTTAGCTTAGCCCAGTTCATTCAATAGGGGTAGGGTGACCACCTGCTAATAAGCCCAAGGGGGGACAAGGGCTATGTTTCTGAGGGACAATGTGGGACACTGCCTGGCGAGGCGGTGACTCCACCCCATTGGCAGACTCACTGATAATGGTTTACTCATTTCTAGCACATACCACCTTACATGATATATTAATAATGCCCTATTCCCCTAAACATGTGTAATTGCTGATGTATGCTCATGAATAGGCCAACCAATGTGTATTTTTTTTCTAAATGTATGTCCTATATGTATATACATATACATACATTCAAAATCAATTGGTAGTTATTAATAGAATAATGAGGACACAAACATTTACATTCAGAAATTTAGATTTCTCTGGTGTACATATGTGCATTTTTAAGACGTTTTAAGGCCAACAAATTGGATAACAATAGCTTTAAAATCATGTTAACAAATACATGCATTTACAGTTTTGAGGCAGCTTTAATCGCATGTGTGGTAATTTCATGACTTAACTTACAACAGAACACTGATGGTCATTGCTCGTATTCTTTTGGGCTTTATTTAAGCTATAATAAAGTAATTATGCAGCGCGCGCCGGCGCATTTGCGCATGCAATTCTTGAGTGCGCGCCGCGAGCACAGAATAACAGCTGTTCATTTGTCTGAAATTTTACTGACATAGTCTGACAACATCTCATCTGACCGCAGTTCACTGTTGTTCAACTGAGGTTCCCTCGTCGTCACTTGTAGCCTATCTTTTCCAATTTTCACTGATTCAACTTATTCGTTTAAAAAGCTGATTCATTCAGTAAAGAAACAGCAGCATTTGTTGCTCAGAGACGCAATTTAATGCTCTGGATTTGATCTGAACTATATTCTTTTGGCGAAATTGTGCAGAAACAGGCAATGATGTCTGAAATGTAAACGTGAATAAAATTTATATAACATTTGTTATGGTGATATCTGGAGAAAAACTGCACTCTTCATGTGATTTTTATTAACAAAGTGAAAGCGTGCACTCTAAATGCGCACCGACACTAGTCTAATCTACAAGACAACATCACATACAGGGATGTCAGATCGATTGTGCATCATTAAAACAACAATTATGATAAAATCGCACACCCCTAACCTACCCTCTTCACAGTATAAATAACATTTGAAATTCAGGTCTGTAGACATTACTATTTAGACTCTTGGTGGCAGTGAAACAGCTACTCTGGTGGCGTCAGTCAATCTATCTTTTTTGGTGGCATTTTATTTTCTTTCACTTCATGAACTTGTGAATTTACATTATGCATTTAAATTAATAGTACCCAATGCAAAATCATACTGGGGTGGCCACAGGGGTGGCCAGAGTTTATGCAGGGGTGGCCGTGGCTACCCCTTGGGGGCGCCCCTGTGCGTGACACGGTCTCAATTTGCGGGACGCATGAATTGGGCTTCAAACGCTGTGCGCGCACGCGCTACGCGGGACGGGTGGTCACCCTAAATAGGGGTCAAGCAGAGAAGCTACCAAACACCTCCACATTTTCCCTATTTAAATACAGTTACTCTAGTAGTGTAACTCGACCTAGGACGGTGACACAATATAGTTATCCATTTTACACGCTTAGAAAAGCGCAACGTTTTGTTTTGTATGGCGGAATACCACAGCAAGTGCTCGGGAGCACTTTGACTTGGCGCAGTAATCCTCCTCCCATCCTGCCGCTCCCTCTCCTCCTCTCTCTCATTTCCGTCAATAGAACCAACGAGACTTTTACAGGAGAGGGAGCGGTGGCCGGTGAGAGGACTTTTCACGAGTGAAGATATTACTGCGCCAAGTCAAAGTGCTCCCGAGCACTTGCTATGGTATTCCGCCATACAATATAGTTATCCATTTTACACGCTTAGAAAAGCGCAACGTTTTGTTTTGTGTCACCGTCCTAGGTCGAGTTATACTACTCAAGTAACTGTATTTAAATAGGGAAAATGTGGAGGTGTTTGGTAGCTTCTCTGCTTGGCCCCTATTGAATGAACTGGGCTAAGCTAAGTGCTAACAAAGTTTCGCCGCAAGACAGAGCGATTTAGTGCACGCACTGAGACGAGAGAGGTATGTATCAACTCGTCTTAGTTAAGGGAATAACATAGTTTAATATGAAAAAACGGTGGAGTATCCCTTTAAAAGTACGTTTTTGACCAACATTTTCCACTTTTGATGTCATTTCTAGCAAGATATTACTATTTTAGTAATTAAATATTCGCTTAGATGTCATCAAAGCTTGCGCTATTTTGCATTAGTTCATTAAACTGTTACGCTGCCTCACAAGTTTCGTGAGGTGCCTTCATGCACAAACGCTGCCTTACAAGTCATTGCCTGATAAGGCATCGAGGCAACAAGTCAGCTGCCTAGGTTTTCGGATGCAGCCGATATGTGGCGAAGGATTGGCATGGCTTGTCGGATGTAGCAACAGTAACTAAAGGGGGCAGGTCTTTGCGAATGGTCAATTGCGTAAAAAGTCGGAATTGGGAGAAAAATCGCTGTTGCGTTCTTTTCCATGGTGGAAACAAGCTTCCATCTTTGTCACTTTATAGCAGGGGTATCTGATCCTGTTCCTGGAGGGCCACTATCCTGCAGTTCAGCTCCAATCCCAATTAAACTCACCAGCTAATCAAAGTCTTAGGGTATTTTTACAAGACAATGATATGCTTAAAATGGAGAAGTTTTTCCTTTGAGTTTTCCATGTACAGACAACTGTCAAAACGATCCCCGTTCATACGAATCCATAAAACGACTAAAAACGCTGTATTCTGCTGGCAGGCCACTAGATGCCGATGAAACATTACAGACTGAACATATAATACGCATGTGCATGACGTCATCTTTTTCACAGATTCACGTTTTTGTTGTTTACATTGAGACCATTTTCAAAAACTTGCATTTTGAAACCGTTTTCAAAACGCATAAAATGTTTTCAGTTTTTAGTTGAAAATGGTGTTGTGTAAACAGCCCTTAGGGTATATACACGACAACAACGTACTAAAAATGGAAAACTTTTTCCTTTGCGTTTTTCATGTAGGCCTACAGATGACAACATTGTCAGAAACATCCCATTCAC
Source organism: Chanodichthys erythropterus (assembly GCF_024489055.1). Lineage (NCBI taxonomy): Eukaryota > Metazoa > Chordata > Actinopteri > Cypriniformes > Xenocyprididae > Chanodichthys > Chanodichthys erythropterus. The sequence continues at coordinate 55,697,120 of NC_090231.1, forward strand.
ACGTATCCGCGAAAATGACTAAAAATGCTGTTTTATACATACCAGGCCATAGTTGGCGAGGTCACTTTGTAAAGACACAGAGACACACACCTATAGACTGAACATGTAACAAGACTATAAAAACTTGCACATTGAAAGTTAGCGTTTTCAGTCCCAGAAAACATTGTCGGTATGATTCAGTTTATGGCACTTCTCATTAATTTCTATGGTATCCACAACCAGTTATTTACTGTCGCACAACTCTGAATGAAATTATCCCTGCGTTCCAATGTCCATACTATCCATCCTAAATAGTATGTGAGATTAAAATAAGTGTGTCCCAAAGCATAGTATGTTGAAAAGAGTATGCCAAAAGTCCCAGGATGGTCTACTATTTCCGGTAGATTTTCGAAGTGTGGATCCGTGCACACTATAGAGGCTAATATTGCCCACAACCCATTGCGCATTGGACGAGGATTCAGTTCAGAACTACAAACACGAGTAAAAAGTGTTAAAAAACTACAAAACATGGCGGAGGCAATCGACGCTGAGCGATTTGAGTGACTAATAATCAGTTTAACCTGATAGAAAATATATATTTAATGTTACCCGTGTTATTTTTCATCTGCAAATACCAATGTGGACTTTAATGAAGATCTGATTGGCCATTAACTTTTAAATGCATCATTATGCATTAATATGAGGAGAGTTCTCCACATGAAAGACCCGCGACTGCAGATCAACGTGCTGTATTTCTCTCCGATACGGTAGGAAATTAGCTAAATGAAATGTGGAGGAAGTAAGATGATTGACAGGCCAGTTTACGGTGACAGGATGCGACAGAGAGAAAAGACGCGATTGTATGACGTGTTAGTATGTCCCAAAGCTTGTCTGCTCTTTTGCTACACACTCAAAAGTAAGTGCTTTTTGTTCACAGAAAGAGTACATACTTTTAGGGCGTAGTATAAGTAGGCGAATTGGAACGCAGCATCAGTGTCATCAAGGCTGTAATGTAATTGGTTATCAAGGCACACATGATTCAAGTTACCATAAAAAAAAAGATGGACGATGCATCTTCACTCTATTCCACTGTAGTAAATGAAGCCGCCAGTGTGTCAATATGGTGCTTTCATTTTCTCGAGTCTGCGCTTAGTGAACTTGGAGCCTGAGTCTGCGCAGTAGTGAGCGCGAAGTGGACCCGCGATATCAAGGTCCCGCCCAAACTCAGAACAAGTCATTATGTCGGTGTGAAATAAAAAGTTCTGAAAATATAGAAATTAAAGTTAAAGCTCCAGTCTCCTCCCAAAGATCCAGAAAAAAAAAAGTCAGTTGGTGTTTCAGTGACTAGCTACTTCATTCAGAGAAGCTGTCAATCATGACGTAAAAACACACATTTTCAAATAACTAACTAAAAACTTATTTAAAGAACAAACACTTCACCAAACATCAGCGTGATTAAAAACTTCGGTCCTTGGGAAAAAAAAAAAAAATTGAAATGTAATTTGATTGTCTAGTTATTTTCACGTCCATTACATTACATGGAAAGGGCGGGGTTTATGACCTATAGTGCATCCAGCCACCTGGGGCGAACGAGACGCTTTAGCTTCACTTTTCAGCTTGGCCATTAAGCTTTCTCCAAAGGTAGAGTCACAGACCCTCGTATAATAAGACCATCTCTGCTAGAAACTTCCAGGCAGATGTTGAGGCAAGTTGGAGGACAGTGGCCCTCCAGGAGCAGGTTCGGACACCCCAGCTTTAGAATTTCTTGGCCACCAGACATTCAGCATTATGCTCTGGTCAAGCTCAGACAGTTTCACTGAGCTAATTATAGATTGGTTGTTTACACAATGGAAAATGAACAGGATGTCAGTAGCATGCGTTGAATTCACTCACACTCAAGAATAGCCTTTTGTGACTGAGAGAACGGCAGCTTCTGACAATCAGAATGAGTAAAATGATAAACTGAGTCAGATAATGGGACACAGCGCCCCCTACAGGACAGCTGTTTTGTTGCAACCTTAAAGTGGTGCAGAGGCTTTGAATAATCATTTCATTATACTTTTGGAAAGACGTGCGCTTCCTATTCATGAGCCGAATATGCATATTATATGAGCGCTGAAAACAGTGTACTTCTTTGAAAATTATCAAAATATTTCTCTGTTCATTGATGGTTCAAAGTACCATGAGAACTGACACATATGCTGGCACTGTAGTGCAGTGAACAAACCACAATGTGACAGAATTATCAGGAAAGAAAAACAGATCACTTATCAGTATACAGTAGAACTGGTGGCTATAAAATGAGTGTTTCAGTTGCATCAGGTAGTTTTACAGACTCGGCACTCACACAAAAAATAAGGGAAATCACGCAGACTTGATTTTCTACATTCTTCATTTGCGTTCCTCCTGCATATGTAGGTGTAAAAGGAAATGAGGAAGTGGATATATTAGCTAAACAGTCATACATGATGGATTCACTTGATGACATAATGAAATCTGCAGATCTCTTGTTTGTATATATATATATATATATATATATATATATATATATATATATATATATATATATATATATAAAACTCAAAAATATGGCAGGAATATTGGTTTATGAACACTCCAAAAAAATCCATAAAAAATAGTGCAGAATGTTCTGTATTAATTTGATGGATTGATTAATTTATTTTTTCCATTTTTTGTTTTTTTTACAGGTGTTTTACCTGGATTCTGATTTTTAAACTTCATTGTGTTGTGTTTTAGGGTTAACAGAAATGTCCGTAAAATTATGTCCTGGTAATTTTCTGCTGGTACATTTTTTTTATTTATTTTTTTCATGCAATTATTTTTACAGTGTAATGGTACAGGAAGACAGTTATATAATATTCAAAGACATGGTGGTTTTGGCAGAGATATGGATAAAAGTTGAAGGGAAGGAGACATTACTTGTCTCAGAGTAAGGCATTAACGACTCAACAAGACACTTCATATGATATGTAAACACCCATATTAATTGAAGCTAAACTATACATTTAAAAAAAAAAAAAAAAAACACAGGTAATGACATTTTTTTAAAGAAACTTGATGCTTGATGGAGAGAATATAGAAGGTCTTATGTATTAGGTTTATTTATTTCATTTAAAGGTAGAGTAGGCAATTTCGGAAAGGCTAGTAATAGCAAGCTAACTTTGAAAGCACAATCTCCCTCCAAAGCCACGCCTCCTTTTCCTTCTTCTTTCTGATGAACACAATCAGAGAAATATTAATAAATATCCTGACGCATCTGAGCTTTATAATGGCAGTATGCACTACCAAATGAGTATGAGCTGAGGAAAGTGTCTCCATCCATCATAAACGTATTCCACGTGGCTCCGGGGCCTTCTGAAGCGAAGCGATGCATTTGTGTAAAAAAAAATCCACATTAAACAAGTTATGAAGTAAAATATGTAGCTTCCGCCAGACCACCTTCTGTGACTAATGCGACAGATGAAAGGATTCAATAGAATCAATTCAATTGAATCAATTCAATGGAATCAATTTTTGGGTGAACTAACCCTTGAACATCTGAATTGTATGTAATTTTCCTAGTTCGCTTTTAACTATGGAGCCATTTAAATACATTTGTTTTTCAACTTAAATCTATCTCAATCTGCATTCTTGAGGCTCCTGCACTTGTCATTAGGCGTCTGTCTTGCGCTCGCCTTCTGCCTCTAAAAAGCTTCATCTATTTGAAGAGTCTTGTGTTTTAGACAGGGGTATTAAAGGACTGCAGTGAATGTCTGAGATAAGAGAGTAGTTGACTGTGTGCTGAGAGCTGTAGATTGTCTAGTGCTGTCGAGTTAGACATCTGTCAACACAAACAAATTAAAGCCCTTTTCAAACCCCTTCATTCAAAGAAATGGTAGTTAGTCCAGCCTAAAGAAGATCTAGAGCCGATCAGTACACAAGCGCCCTTCATTATAGAGAGAGAAAACTATAATGGGAAGACAATGACAAAATCTGGTTTAAACCCCCTTTTTTTTTTTTTTTTTTTTTTGTAATTGTTTATACATGTATATATGATGCCTGTCTGATCTATCTGTCTATGTTTTTGTTAAATGCTTTCTTGTATTTATTTAGATGTTTGTTTGTTTGTTTGTTTGTTTCCAAAGCTATGCTGTAATCAAGTTTTCCACAGTTAGTCAAATTACAGCCCATCTTTCCCATCACTGACCTCATTTATTCAAATAAAGGCTTTAGAAGGAAGTTATGGTCTTATGTTTTTCTAGAGAAATAAAATGTTATTTAGCATGACATGGCGCTCAGAGGAATGTAATATCATGACAATATCATGGCACTTTTTGTTTTATTTTAAAGTTTTTTACCTACAGTATTTATAATGATGTGAAGTACTCCCAAAAGCTATAGGTAACTATCAAAATGAGCAGAGTATTACAATATGATCAAGAAATGATAGTAGCATGTGCTGAGGATTTGGCCATATTATATAATACCTTATGTCAGCTAATATCAGTTCTTTGAAACAGTACAACAGCCCTTTTTTTCTCTTCACATGCACAGTATGAATGTTAATGGTACTGCTGAAAGCTAAATGTGGGATGTCAAGGATGTCATTGTGCACTGTCATGATCAGTAGAGCTCTGTGAGTTTGACTGAAGCCACAAAATTTGAGTTTGGCTCTTCACTTTCCGATGTATGTCCTGCAAACTTTCCACAGAGCTGTCACAACTTCACCCAGAAGAATAACAGTAAGGTAAGAAAAGAAAGATTACATGTAGGTATAAATAAATGTATTTAAACAAATATTACACTGAAATAATTGTAAATATTTAAATGTTTGGATTATGAATGTATTTTGGCCAACATGTGTTTTTATAAACCATTTTAACAACAAGAAGATGAGCTTCTCACACATTTTTTTAATAATATATTTAATGTTTTAATTGATTTGTCCGTTTGTATTTGATTTGTTTGTCTGTATGCACAGAGTTGAAGATATGAAACTTCTGCTACTTCTGATCATGATCTATAGAGTGGATGGAGGCGATTCCACTACAAATAAAACTGTCAACACTTTACCAGTCAAGGAATCCACATCTAGTAAGTTCCTGAAATCCTCCTGAAATCACACCGTTTTTCATTATTATTAGACTTCAGATCTCAGTATTGAGACAGTAGTGTGATATTGCTTTTTACATCACCTCCAAGAAATTAGTTTAGATAAAATCTGCACATTTATGATTCACTTTGCACAATTTTGTAACATACACCACTGGTCAAAAAAATTAAGATTTTTAAAAATGCTTTTGAAAGTCTTTTCTGCTCAGCGGGGCTGCATTTATTTGATCAAAAATACAGTAAAATTGCGAAATATTTTTACAATATAAAATAACTGTTTTCTATTGTGATATATTTTAAAATGTAATTTATTCCTGTGATCAAAGCTGATTTTTCAGCATCATCAGTCAGATCATTCTGATATGCTGATTTTCTGCTCATTTGAGCTCAAGAGGTCATTTATTTTTATGAAAACAGTTTTTGCTGCTTAATGTTTTTATGGAAACTGTGATACAGCACCATTCAAAAGTTTTTTTTTTTAAATTAAATGAAAGAAAAAAATGAATATACTTTTATTCAGCTATTTAGGGGAGAGCAGAGCACAACCTAATGCTTTTTAACTTTCTCAGTTTGTGTAAATCTACTTAGGGTTCATTTATTTTGTTCCACATTAATTTCACACATGTCTGGTACAAATCTGTGGCTTTGTTTCATTAATAAAGTGTATACTTTATTTTTTATTTATTTACCCCGAAAGAAGGGAAGTGAAATGTGACAACATGCCCCTTAGGTGGGGCACATTGTAACATGACCATATGACAGCTAAAAATGTTATCTGATCTAATAAAAAAAAACATACATGACTGAAATATTTTGTCAATAAATTTTTTTTTTTTTTTTTGTTCATATAAAATGATAAAATATTTTTTGATAGCAATTCAAATGTATATAATTTTGTAGTTTGACAATGAACACTCTACAAACCACAGCTATACAGCACGGGTCAAAACAATACACTCAAACAGATGAAGAAACATATTCAGACAATTAGAAAAACACAGAGCTGAACAAAAACACTCTCACAGAACATGAGACAAACAGACGAGACAGTACAAATGCTGAACATTTCTTGAAATAATATTTTCTGGATGCTCAGGTTCTTCCTCTCAGTCTTTACTCACCTTTTTCTAATGATTTCTCAACAGAAATTCATGAAAGTTGATTATGACAGTTGTATCGTAACTGTATATATAGCGGGGCACATTGTAACACAGTGTTACAACGAACCCTATCTGCGCAACTGGAATTTAAACCTGGTTAGTGTCTTCTGCTAGTTAGTGAAGCATTAAAGAACTACCAAACTGCTTAACAACAGATTGGAGATTAAAATAATATCAGATTTGTAATAAATTTTAAATAAACACAAAAAATCTAGAGGAAAAATTAAGAAATAAGTAAGAAATTTACTTTTGATATTGTTAAATAAATGTTCAGCGACTTTTGAATTTTTGCGCATTTTTTTCCTCTATATATTGTTGATATGGCAACTAGTAAATACACAAAGATTCATCATGCTAGCTTATGTGGGAGTATTTAAATCATGTGTTACAAATTACCCCACGTTATTTCAAATAAATGCTGTTCTTTTAAACTTTCTATTCATCAAAGAATCCTGCAAAATGTGTCAGTTTCTACAACAAAAAAAACAGCCATTTTTTTTATAATTTATAATAATTATTAAATGTAATAATTTACATTTATAATAAGAAGGACGATTATTAATAATCAAGCAGTAATAATATTTATGTAGGATCATGTGACACTGAAGACTGGAGTAATGATGCTGAAAGTTCAGCTTTGCATCAGAAGAATAAAGATGAAAAGTGTCTGATTACTTAGGGTCATTTTTCCCTTAATCTATTTTTGTGCCAAATACAGCATCAGAAGCTTTGAACACTGTTTGCTCCTCACCGAAGCAGAGAGATTTTTTACCACAAACAGCATTGGAAGCCCTCAATAAGTAAACACTACAAATTTCCTTTTTTATATATAAAAAAAGAGCTAAATAAACTGTATGAACCTTGTGTTGATTTGGTTGTGTCCCTGTTAATGGCATCATTATTTAGATTGGAGAAAGAATGTATACGCAGCAGTATGAGTAAGGCAATGGATTCATTGACCATAACTTCTGAGGGATTCATCATGAAGGTGGTTATTATAAACACCAAGACGACAAATGGTTGTGTACCAATCACCGCTCCAACAGTAAGACACTGCTCCCTTTAAGATGATATTGAGACAATGTTGCTGAGTAATTTTTTGACAGCTTAAAAATATATAATAGAGTTTTTGTAGAATTTGTATGTGTTAATGATATATATGACTTTATTCGTTCCTTTTTTTGAAGGTGTCTAATAAAATTCAAACAATAAAGATATGGATGCCAGTGGAGCCTTTCCAGAATGTCCCTGTGGACCAGCAGAAAGTTGGAGTAGTTACCTACGATTCCGATATGCAGTTTAATGTATTATTTCTCATTTGCTCTTCTGACTGTTTTATAAGACAATTAAACCTGTTCTTAACTCTTTTACTCTTTAAGCCTGCATGTTGTCTGTGGTTGTGTGTTCACAGCTGAATAAGTCTATAATGTCCCAAGTCATACGGATTGAAGTTCCTGGACGTGACACTGTGAAGCTGAATTCAAACAATCCACTTATAATACATTTTCCAGTCAATAACTACACAAATCACACAAACGTAAGCATAGCATACCTTTTCAAATTTTCTCAAAATGCCCAAAACATTTTATTAATTTGTACATTTTATTAATCTACTTTTTCTGTTGATATTCACAGACAAGCTACATATTTTCCTGTCAATACTATGATGAACATGGTGAGTTGAAATTAAAGGGATAGTTCACTCAAAAAATGAAAACTGTCATCATTTACACACCCTTGTGTAGTTCTTTACCCATGTGCTTTTTGTTTATTTATATATTTATTTTTTGAAGAATCTTCATGCAGTTCTTTTCAATAATTCATACCCAGTTAAGAAAAGAAAAAAGTACTATATGAACTAAAATGTGCTTATAATATCTCTGTATTTAAAAATGTATTTAGATATCACTTATAGTGTACTACAAGTGGTAACTAAACTGTTTAACACTGATTTTTAAATACATAGATGGTTGGTTCACACCAAAAATAACTACACTGTAAAAGAAAAAAAAAAAGAATAGTTTATTTAAAAAGTAAGTTACTTGGTTGCCTTAATTTTGAGTTCATTGAAATTAAAAATTTGAGTTAATACAATGAAGGCGATTGATTTAAACTCAAAATATTGTTATCTGAACTGAACCACATTACCTATCTATACTGATTTGACAAAAGGAAAAATGTTGTGATAACAAATCATGAAAATATTTTTTTTTACACTGTATAATGATAGCTATATTAGCACGCGGCTGCCCCATTGTATGAGTAGTACACTTTGGCATACTTTTAAAAAAGTGTTTATTGCAGAAATAATATATTTGAGAAGAATAGTACAAAATAAAAGTAATGCTTGTGACACTTAATTGCTTGCCATTAACAATTAAGAATATTTTTGACCCAATAATCTATATACATACGCGCATATAATTCCATAATTATTTATATTGTCTCCTAAATATAGTTATATGTCTTTCTGAATATACTGATAAACATTTGTGGTAAAATAAACTGTACTTTAATGTAATTTCTATTGAAACTTTACATATATTTGTAATGGCACACTGATGAAGTTGCAAATTAGTACAAAAAACATTATAAAAGAATATTAAAATAATATGAAAAGAATGAATATTAAAAGAATATGAAGTAAAATTTTTAATATTGAAAGTAAAGTTTTTAAGTGTGCTGAGAAACATAGTCATGACAGTGTAGGCCTACACTTAAAGGGATAGTTCAAATATGCACACTCTGCATATGGTCATCCGCCAGAAGCTGGTCATTTTAAATTAATAAGGTTTTAAATATGGATATTTTTCTTACAAAAACGAATCGCTTCAATTCAGAAGGCCTTTATTAACCCCCTAGTTTCATATGGATTACTTTTTTTATGGATGGATGCATTATTTTTTACTTCAACCCCCTGGTTTGGTGTGTCAGGCCAACTTTGGACACAGATGCTGCCAACCTGAGCCAACCCCGCAGTCGGCTTTCGTCACCGCTAGTTCGTCGGCGTCATCTTGGTGTTGCTTAAAAGGCCTTTTTTTCATCAAAATTTCAAGATTTGACTTTCAAGATTTGAGCTACACTATAGGCACACTTTTTTTTCCACAAAGGTTACGTCACATGCTGCTTTAATGCTCGATCTCTTTAAAGTCTGGTGCATTCTGATTGGCTGTCAGTGTTTTAATCAGTTGGTAAAATTGGCACCAAGCATTCCTCTGTGTCATTATCGTTAGAACAGTGGTGTGGATTTCCCTGTTCTCATAGAATACATCATGACATTTAAAAATAATCACATTTTTAGTTTTTAGGTGAACTATCCCTTTGATGCATAACATGGGTCAAAAATGACCCGGCTGAGTTTTTATTTTCTATATCTTTGCAAGAAATTAATTTCATCATTCAGTATTCCAGGTATTCCTCAATTAACTTCTTTTTGATCATCACAAATCCTCATTTTAATTTTTTTTTCTTACTTTTTGAATAAAAATAATTTTTGTATCACTGCCCTTCTAATGCGCAACATGGGTCAAAAATGACCCGTATTCATTTCCTATGTAATTTCAATCATGGTTGAGTGTTTCTTTGCTAAATCTATAAAAGAAATATATTTTATCATTCATTTATTCCAGGTATTCCTTAAATATCTTGTTTTTGATTGTCAAAAATCATTATGTTCATTTTTTCTTTCTTACTTTATAAACAAACGCAGTTTCTACATCAATTTTACACACAGGATCAAAAATTACCCATATAGAAATCTTTAATATTTGCAAATTTTTGCAAGTAGGAACATATTTACTGCAGACAACTGTTCATCTGCCACACATTTCACATTTTAACAAGGCTACTTTTGTATATTTGATGGATGCAAGTCTTATTATATTTAATATATTAGGCTATATATTTCATAATTTTTTATTTTTTGTCATAAATCAATGCAATTGGTCACCCTTTAAATCTGTCAGTGTTCCTGAAAAGTAACAGTTTTGGACATATACAACATGGGCCTAAAGTGACCTGAATGAGTTATTTTCTATATCGCATATATTACAATAAATTAATTTCATCATTCATTATTCCAGGTATTACTCAATAAACAAATCCTTATTTAAATTTTTCCTTTCTTTTTGAATGAAATTTTTTTTGTGTCATTACCATTCTAAAGGCCAAAGTATACTTCACGTTTTATGCGTACATGAGGGTCAGCATACAGATTTTTGTAACTTTTTATAATTTCCACCAGATTTCTGTAACTGTATGTGCAACCTCATCATCCAGCTCAGTTCTGTTGAGGACCAGCCGCTAACACTCTAGATAAAGAAAATTAAAAGCACTGTTGATCGATACACTTATTATATATTTTCACTGTTGGACAGAAACCTTGTTCAAAACTGTTACTTTTTAGGAACACTGATAGATGTAAAAGGTGATCAGTAACATTGGTTTATGACAAAAAATAAAGATTATGAAATATAATATATAGCCTATTATATGAAATAATATGACTTTCATCCATCAAATATACATAAGCAGCCATTTTGAGATGTGAAATGTGTGGCAGATGAATAGTTGTCTGCAGTAAATATGCTCCTACTTGTGAAAATTTGCAAAGGTTTCTAATATGGGTCATTTTTGACCCATGTGTGTAAAATTGATGTAGAAATACAAAAGCTATGATTTGTGAAAATCAAAAACAAGATATTTAAGGAATACCTGGAATAAATAAATGGCAAATTACATTTCTTTTAAAGATTCAGCGAAGAAACACTCAGTCATGATTGAAATAACACAGGAAATGAATACGGGTCATTTTTGACCCATGTGTGTAAAATTGATGTAGACATACAAAAACTGTTTGTTTATAAAGTAAGAAAGAAAAAATTAACATAATGATTTTTGACAATCAAAAACAAGATATTTAAAGAATACCTGGAATAAATGAATGATAAAATACATTTCTTTTAAAGATTCAGCAAAGAAACACTCAACCATGATTGAAATTACATAGGAAATTAATACGGGTCATTTTTGACCCATGTTGCGCATTAGAAGGGGTTTTCATAGCTTATGCATCAATTAAAAGTAATGCTCAAATGACATATGAGCATTACTTCATACATTATTATTATTATTGTGCTAAAATGTATTCAATTCACATGGAATATGTAGGAAACAACACCTGGAGAACGGATGGCTGTAACACCACTCAGCTCAGTGATAATCTTGTGGAGTGCTCCTGTAATCACATGACCCCGTTTGCTGTGCTTCTAGTGAGTACTGAGTCAATAATCCAGGGCATTACTAGAAATCATGCTGTGCTGGTATTATTTTAATTTAATTATTTTCATTTAATTTAATTTCCCTTCTTCACTCTGATTAGGTTGAAGTGCCTAATATTGATGAACGCCAGTGGGAAATCTTGTCGTACATCAGCTACGTTGGCTGCGGTCTGTCTGCAATCTTTTCTGCTTGCTCTGTTTTGTCATTCATTTTCAACAGGTGCTGTTCCTTCTTTTTTCATATAAATGCATGTATAATCTGTGCTTTGATTCACATTATTCTTTACACTGATATCAAGAGTATGCATATACATAAACTCATCAAAGCCAAAGATGTATTTACAGTGGGTGCCAAAAAATGCAAACAATACTAGTCAAAAGTTTGGAATAATTCAGATTTTTTTTTTTGCTTGTTTTGTTTTTTTTTTTTTTTTTTTTTTTTTTTTTGGGACAAAAAAGTTTCTTATGCTCACCAAGGCTGCATTTGTGAGTGCATTTGTAAGTGTTATGCTTTCTCCTGAATCCTTCTTTTCACCCCCCCTGGAATGTAAATGTGTTTTTATGTCTGGTTAGGATTAGGGTTGTTGCAGGTGAAGAGGTTCGGCATTACCACCTCTTCCACCTGCCGCCTTTCCTATTTCAGTTTACAGAGGAGAAGTGGATATGGCTGAGATTGCATCCCACTTTCCTCCTCTGTTGCCCTCTCCGGTACTGAGAGTATGGATGTAGTAGCCATGTGCTTCCTCTATATTCACATATAGTCTGTTACAGAAGAGGACAGCGGGTAATTCTGCTTCATCGGTCGCCACCTGGTGGTAGCGATGCGCTCACTCTGTAATTGTATATAAATAGGTTAGTATAAAGGAGGATAGTGAGCAATACTCCTTTTTTTCTCATCTGTCACCCTCTCTGGCTTGGAGTTTAGAGGAAACATCAGTTTGCTTCTCTTGAAATCATATTATTATGATTAAAACATGGAATATGTAAACAGCGCTATTGCACTTCCCTTGGGAAGCAAGGAATGAGGCTGTTCACAGAATAAGAAGAGTGGGCATGACTGCTAGTAGCATTGTCCCTTCTTATGTGTCATCCATTCTGAGGAGTAATTGGATGACTGATCATAAAAAGTGGTCATTGTCACCTTAGTTGCCCACTCTCTGTCCTCCCTTCCAGAATTCAGTTCTTGCCAGAACTGTGGGAATGGGCAACCAGGGAATGCTCTCTCAGGGTTTGTCTCAATCAGCTCCCTAGGTCGTGAGTCAGTATATCGTGTACATGAATTCGGGCAATGGTAAGGACAGTAAGGATCCTGGCTCACTACACTTTGGGACACTGATGGTGACGTGACAACATCCTCAATAGCCGCTTTTACACTATTGGGCCAGAGCAAGCCAGGGCTTTCAACGAGCCGGACTGGGCTAATAGCCTCGGACCTGTAGCATCATAAGTGTAAGTGAGTTTTGAGCTAAAATGATTTTCTAAATCTGATGTTAGCTGGTATATGAAATCATCCACGGTGCTGCCGTCTCCAGATAAACTCTTTTTTTTTTCGTAACTGAGCTGTCCCGCTTTGGAACAAGGTATTCCGTGGGCCAAAAAACCCTAGCCGTTGGCCCCAAGGAAGCCCCGACGAGGCACAATCAAGCCCCGGAAGTGACAGTGGAAACGCGACCGGCCCTGGCACGCACTAGTACGCCCACTTTAGGCCCAACAGTGGAAACACGGCTATTGTACAACATTACTACTGGTATTTATGAGCAACAGCCAAACTGATATTTTTCCGACATTTATTTTTTTATTGTTAAAATACTCGGCTCATGTGATTTATATTTCACGTTTCAGAATTTCCCTTAAGGGCCGTTACATAGTCAACGCGAGAAACGCGCTCCCTTTCACAGTACAAACAGTGGACGCAAGCGTCACGGGAGATGCGTGTATACAATACACCGCTCACGCAACAGGGGGTAGTAGAGTCGGGTAATATTAGTAGAATCGGGTCACGTGATATTCAGATCAAAATGGCAACTGAAGATTTTACATCGGCGGCAACAAAGGCAACACAGAGATAGACGCATAATTTTTCCTCTTCGCCCGCCATTCTATTCAAACCTTCTTCTTCTGTAAACACAATATTAATGTACAATACTTGCAATGTCGCCCCCACCGACAACGCATAGTATTGCGTGCATCGGCGCGAAAAGTAGTCTCGTGATGTTGCCATGACAGAGTGGTTAGGATGATTAGGAAAGAATATGCCACTGCTACGTTTACAATACGCCTCCACTGTCCTTTTGCTTTGTGTTAAATAAAAAACATTTAATTAAGTTGGATAACGGCCGCCGCCGCTCCATATTTACAGAGTTACGCGCGATCGTGAAAGTGAAAGTAAACGCGCGCGCATTCAAACGTGATTTCAAAACCCCGCATTTTGAAAGCGACTCCCTGATGAATACAGATATCTCTCAATATGAAAGGTATTTTAGGCCGGGCAGTGTAGTTGTAACCATCTCTCAGCTCTGTATCAGAGAAAAAGTTGGTCTTATTTGCACTTTGAATATTGAGAGAGTACGATTATGGTTGCACTTATTGTAAAGTGTTACCATAAAAACGAATAACAGTTTTCTCTTAATCTTATTAAGCACAAACAATAAAGTTTCATTTGTTAACATTAGTTAATGCACTGTGAACTATCATGAACTAACAATGAATTACTATTTTTATTAACTAACATAAACAAAGATTAATAAATACTGTAGTAAATGTATTGCTCATTGTTAGTTGATGTTGGTTAATATGTTAATAAATGAGACCTTATTGTAAAGTGTTTCCATTTTTATTTATACTATTTTTATTTCTATGATCAGTTTGTGGAAAGGAGTTCAGTTAGGAGGTCTAAAGTTGTAGAAGCTCATAAATCATGTACAGTAAGATCTGAAGAGACTGAAATCATACAGAAGAGAAGTCAGTCAGTTGAGTTTGTGGCAAAACCTTTTACAGTGCTTGAGTATTGTTGTGTTTTCCTGCATATGATAATTCTTACTCAGAAAGTAGAACTGAATGACATTCATTATAAGATGATTAGTTAAAACATTTCAAACACACCTGCAGAATATTTTTTCTAGTCATGTATTTCGCCATTGAGGATTTCTTAAAAATAGTGTGTAAAAATCTTGTCTCATCTCGTCTCGTGAACTCAATCTCGAGTCTCGTCTTGTCTCGTGAGATACCCGTCTCGTCACACCCCTACTGACTACTGAACTGGGCAGCTGATTGAGACACACTTACAGTAGCCTGGTTTGCACTGCCTGATGGGATTATGTTGGCTCATTCCCTAGGTGACCTGACTATCAGGTAGAGAGCTTCCCTAGAAGTTCAGCTTGGAGGTATGCTGTTGGCAGTCTAATGTCAACACGCCCTTTTGATGGTCGCTCCACTCCCAGGCTTCCTGAAAGCACTTTTTACTATTTCTTCCTTATGTAGAGCAGGCAGCTGAGAGAGCACGGCTCTCTCCTGAGGCCTCTCCCAGTTCTTAAAGGGATAGTTCACCCAAAAATGAAAATTATCCCATGATTTACTCACCCTCAAGCCATCTTAGGTGCATATGACTTTCTTCTTTCAGACAAACACAATCAGTTATATTAAAAAATATCCTTTCTTTTCCAAGCTTTATAATGGTAGTGAATGGTGCTTATGTTTTTGAAGTCCAAAAAAGTGTATCCATCCATCATAAAAGGAATCCGTACGACTCCAGGGGGTTAATAAAGGCCTTTTGAAGCAAATCGATGGGTTTTTCTAAGAAAAATATCCATACTTAAAACTTTATAAACTAAAATAATTCGCTTCCAGCAGATGACCGTACATATACTACACAAGTTGACATGCGCCGCAATTTGGCCATTAATAATTACTGGGGGGGGGGGACTTGTTCCCCCAATGTCTATGGTGATTACGGCCATGCTGTAAAATGAAGTGCTACCCAAAAGTGCAGGACGTTTCAGCCTTGATGAGCATAAGAGACTTCATTCAAAAACAATATAACATAATTATTCCAAACTTTTGACCATTAGTGCACGTGTGTTTCTCAGGAACTCAAGGGCAGAAGTGTCCAACCGCATCCATGTGTCTCTGAGTGGCGCTCTGTTTCTCCTCAACATCAGCTTCATGCTCAGCGAATGGGTTGCCACACTGAGTGCCAGAGAATTCTGTGTGTTTATCGCTGTGATGATACACTACAGCCTGCTGAGTTGTTTCACCTGGATGGCTGTTGAGGCCTTGCATCTGTACCTTCTTCTCATCAGAGTGTTCAACATTTACGTCAAGTACTACATGACCAAGTTGTCCCTGATCGGATGGGGTGAGCATAACAACATAAAATCACTGCAGCCAAAGTGTCTAAGGACAATTTTAACGTCAGTAGAAACCATGTTCGCAACCTTAATATAGAATATTTCATAATGAATTGGGATATTTGATGAGAAAAGGTGTAGGACTTGATGTTAACGACCAGTTTTATATCTATGACAATATCAGAGGTGGCTAGAAGGAAAAGGGATTTGTGACAACAGAGGATTTAAAAAGTCATTTAAGAGGTAGAGAAGTTATAAACATAAAAACAACAAACATTAAAAATTTTATTTGATGAAAGATTACAATTTTTTTGTGTTCTTTGGACAGATTAATCATGCACTTTAAGACCAGGAATATGTGCAACAAATGTAAATAGGCTCAATTTTGATTCCATATTGTCCCTACTTTAACATTTGAGCATAGATCTGATAATGACATTTTCATCTAACATTGTCGTAAATCTTGAAAGCTTTGGAACGCAGTTTGGTGTCAAATGACATTCAGCTCCCCTCTCTGGATGTAATGGGTGGAGCTTGATCTAGTTATGTTTAGGGTTAGGGTGTGGCTGGACCTTTAAGCTCCACCCATCTAGAGAGGGGGACTGGATATCAAGCTCCACCCACTGGGTTTGCAGTGAGCAGCCTCTCAGAATAGAAGAGCTTTCCGTAAGAATTTTGTTTGGGTGCATTACCAAACTTTTCCACTAGATGACCTCCAGTCTCCATTGGCGGTCCATATTAGGAGTGGACACTATTTCCCTAAATGGTTTGAGACGGTTGTTAGTTCACATATTTCTTTATGTAGTGTTTATTTAGGTTTTAAAAATGTTTAGAGACAATTAAAATGTATGTTATCTTTTGAACTGAGGTTTCTACTGATCTTTGCATGATTTGTACATTGCTATTTTATAATGATGGCTTATAAACTTGCCTTGTGTACTGGTCACAAATGAATAAATTACTATTGCTATGTCATGGCTATCAAAAATCACCAAATTTTGAAAAATTAGAGCTGTCCAAGTTTGTCAAGATTAGTAAGGTTTACAATGGGTTAAAGCCAGTCACAGTTTAGAAGTAGTATGAAGTAGGCACAACCAGGACTCTATAATACTAGAAACCTAAAAAACGATGATTGTGGTGGCTCATCCTGTGATTTTTCCTCTTGACAGGAATCCCTGCTGTTGTTATTGGAAGTTTGCTGTCAATTCATATCACTCGTCCTATATATGGCACTAAGGATGTGACGTTATCAAATTCTAATGCAACAAATGCAGTGTGAGTGCTCGCTTTATAACTTAATCTTTTCATTTTTAGCTTGCTTTTAGCTCTGTGTTTATTGTATTTTGTACAGTTGTTGGATCACAGAGCCTTTCATCCTGTATGGAGTGAACCTTTCCTACTTCACCGTCGTATTCATGTTCAACTTAGCAGTCCTAATCACAGTGTCCAGACAGATCTTTAAGCTAAAGCAAGTGGAGAAAAGGAAGCACAAGATGATACCAGTGAAGGATGTGGGCACAGTGCTGGGCCTCATGTGTCTGCTGGGTACATCATGGGGTTTGGTCTTTCTTAGCTCTGGATATACCAACTACCCTATACTCTACCTGTTCTGCATTTCAAATACATTGCAAGGTAGGTTTATGCTTAATTTTAATGCAATTTTTGGGATATTGGCAGTGCTTAAAGTGGAAAAAATAGTGTCAGTACTCACCTAAAGGGGGCAGGGTTATAGGGGGATTGGTTGTCTCGGTTGCAAGGGCGTAGTTTTGGTTTGAACATTGGGGGGTTGAATTGTGAACCGTTTAACAAAATGGTCTTTTGCAAAAAGGTCCAAACATGCATATTGGTTGATAACTATAGGCTGCTTTATTGCAGTTATGTTAACTATCATTTGTATACAAAGTGCCGTAGAACGTCAATCTACCTTCACCCTTTAATTTTCTTATACTAAACATGTCAATTTCCTGTCATCTCTTGGAATATCTAAAAGCCAGGTTTTTAGTAAATAATTCAAGAAGGTCCATATTTTAAAGCTCTTTTTAACTTGTACTCAGCCTTAAAAGTAACATAGTTCTAGAAATTGTTTAATTATAGCATTTGTTACGGGATTTAATTACAAGATTGTTGATGGCTCCTCGTTGCATGCTTAGGCCAATGTTAAAGGGATAGTTCACCCCAAAATATGGGGATATATATCATATGTTATAATATAAATATCAAAATCTTATACAAGTTTGCAATCATATCTTGAATTTTGTAGGTATTTGTTTTTTATTCATTTTAGTGACATTTTTGACACAATCCCTTGTTGATTTCTGACCTGGCACAATAACAAAATAAATGAAATAAGAAATTAGTTATTGATTGCAAGTTTTGTAAGTTTTACATCCAATCAAATTAATAATATTTACAAAGAAATCAGACAATGCAACGGCAAATTAGCGATATCCCTGCAGTTTTGGTCTTGACTGTTCTTTAAAATAAAATCCTTTTTTTTAGACTGAGACCAAGACAAGACAGAGACCAAATGCGGCCGAGACCAAGACAAGACCAAGACCTCCAAAAAATGGTCTTAAGACCGGTCTCGAGTACAACACTAGCTAGTATGCAAGAATAAGTGATGGTACACTGTTGATTAAAATAGAGAAGTGCACTTCGAGCACTGGATAGCCTATCGCATAAAAAAACTGGATGGAAACACCAAGATTATAAAAATTTGCATTAAAAATGCATGCGCTCAATTAAGGCAGATCTTTTTTTGTTTTATCCAACAATAAGACATGCGCCTAAACTACACATTTACCGAAGAAATCCCTTGATGCGCAACAAAAAACTCATGTGACTTTGCCTCACCAGATGACGTGATTGGATGACTGGACTAACCAGCAAACTAACCAATGTTGGTTTGATCATGCTGAAATGCATGAAGATTAATTGCATTTCGTCTGCGTGATCAGTCGTTTATGATGTCTGAAAAAAGAGCCACAGTGGCTTTCCTGATTGCAGCAACATCCATTTTTATTATATTTTGTACCAATTTCCCAGGAAGTGATGTTTTTGTTCTCTCACATGGGATGGAAATGGTACTTTATTCACAAATGTTTTGTGATATTACAATTTTGTGCATAAGTTAAATTCGCAGCATTGGATGGAAATATAGCCTAACTATAGAACCATAATTGAGGTAAAAAAAAAAAAAAAAAAGAGAGAAATGTGAATGATGTAAATGTTTTCTAATAATATAATAATACAGTTGAATTTCAACTTTATTTTTGGCAGGGGTTTCTATCTTTCTGTGGATGTTTCTGACAGCAAGGCCAGACAAACAGAAAGCAACTCATACCAAGTCTTTATCCACTGTGGACATCTTCCCCATTGAGAAACAAAAGGAATAGCCCATGCCTAACATTTATTTACCAGATTGCCATCCTGCAACCAAAATGGCTAGGCTCAATAAATAGCTTGAGTTTTTTATGGCTACATGCTATTGGAGTTTTATTGGGAAACCTGTCTAAAAACAATCTGTTTAATTAAAAAAAAAAAAAAAAAAACGGAAAAAAAAACGGAAAAAAATCCAGGTGGTGCACAACAATTTGCATGCTGTGTCTGAAATCACCTTTATATCGCCTTATACAGTGGACTATTTCAAAGGGGAAACCATTTCTAACCATAGTGGACATTATCAAGTACACTCATTCAATTCCATAATGCACCACAATAACAAGAGCAACCCCCGGTATATACTCAACGGCTAGAAAATACCCATAATGCACTGCGAAGACCACCGATATACTTCAAGTGAAATCAAAGAACAAACTGGTGTGACGTCATTTAAAAATGAAGTTCATTTAGAGTTTGTTTCAGTATTTTGAAAAGTTGGAGTTCACCAAAGCAAACTTCCCAAAAAAGTTTGTGCCATCTAGTAAACACCTTTAAACTGCCATTGGCCCATAGCAATTGTGTAATAAGTGAGTGTTATTAAACTGATTTCAGCCCTTAAGCGACTGAATGTCAGTGTCACTATGAAGTGATGATGATGTCAAATTATTCATCAATGTCTTTCTCTGGAGGCAGTCACATGCAAATCCATGTGGCGTCACAGATCACGCAATATCAAAACAAGCTGTTTGGAGCTTGATTACATACATGCTTTGTTTGTAACAAGCAGGATGTTTTAAGCAATGAAACTTGCAGCATGTTTTAATGGTACAAAGACTTATATGTTAAAAGATCAATGCAAATTTGATTTCTCAAGTCATGACCTCTTTAATTGTGTTTCTTTACCTTGTGAATCTTTTATAGTTGCTTGGGAGTATTTTTTCATATGGATATTGTGTAAAATTGTATTGTCAATATTTGAGTGGCATTTCATGTATGAAAGTGCTATACAAATAAATGTTTATTATTTTATTATTATTATTATTACTATTACTAATGTATGTATAGTGAATGATGGCACAGGAGGTGATTTTATATATATTAGATGAAGGAAATCAGGGGTGGAGAACTATCCCATTTAAAACAGCAAACAATAAATACTTCTTGAACTTTTCTAAGAAATTAATCTTGAACTTTAGAGAGAAGCGAGTATTTTCTTTGTACTGGTCATAGTAAATTAAGGTAATTTATTTTTTCTTATACTGTATATTTCCTATACTGTTCATTGAGCATTTCATTTACATTTACCAATAAATCTTCATTTCATGTGTGGGATTGTCGAGTCATTAGCAATATAAAAATACTGACGGCACTGTGATTCCAGCGAATGCATGAACTGATAAAACATTTACCCTGATTGAATACAATGCAAGTTGCCTTGTTTAGAAGTATCTGCCAAATGCATAAAAGTACAGCGTATTTAGATAGTAAAATGTTGAGGAAAAGCAAGTGAGCAAAAAAAATAAGGGGTCTCATTACTTACTATTGGAGCGTGTAGTACATATAATTGTGTTCTGTGTTTTATTTTGAATTTCATGACATGATTTAAAATCTATGGGTTCATATCAACTTGTGTAACCCTAGAACTGGTAAAAACTGCCTCATCCATCCTCATTCAGCTTGTCGTGTCAGTCCTCATACTGTGTCATGTTAGTCAGTATGCCAATGTTAAAGCTATAATTCAGAACATTTGCATATCAGGAAAATGAACAGCCCCATAAGATATTTAAATGTCCAAACACCAACACGCAAACAGCCATGACAGAGACAGTGTCCTTCTGTTTCCTCATTAAAGCTGTCACGATGCAAATTCTGTTGTGGGCTCAAATTTTTTAATACTTTTTGTCACATATTACTCCAAATAATGCAACAAATTATCCAATATTGGGACACGTCTGTTCATAGATCATAGGACTTAAAATGATTAGCCTATCTGTGAGCTAGTTTGAGTTAAAATGTCAGAGACTAAACTCTTCAACTACTTAACATCTGTTAAATATTTTTTGTTGTTGTTTTCAAAGATATTTTAGAATTAAATTTTGCACACTAGAAAGACAGCACATACTCAAGAATAAAGAGTGAAAAGGGAGTGGAGCACTGGCATGCATTATGACAAAAGAATAAATGTCTTTGTTGCCGTCTAGTGGCTGGTAAAGGGAACACTGAGATCTAAAACTTTTTTTTTTTTTTAATTAAATATTTTCATTTTAAAGGTGCTCTAAGCGATCCTGGGTGGAGTAACTTCCTGTTGACGTTCGAAGTGTTGTCAAACAAAACAGAGGCTAGCTAGACCCTCCCTCCTCCTCCTCCTCCTCCCCCTCCCCTCAGTGCTTCCTGAAACAGTCATGAACGCGCATTTAAAATCATTCTTGTCAGTTATTGGCTGGAGCATGTTTATTATGATTCGTGGTCCAGGCTGCACCAGTTTGTTTTTATTGCCGTTTTCGGAGCTTGTGGCGACTACAGAGACCGCATGTTTTTTACAGTGTGTTCAGGGGACAGGCAGCTAGCGGATAGTGAGGAGATGTTTGCTGTATGTGACAAAAAATGTTTTGGCCTAAAAACGCGTGATATCGCTTAGAGCACCTTTAAATCAGATCTCTTCAGATCATCATATTATAGAGATTTTAAGGTTGGCTTTATTCACTTGGTCCAGCAAGTAAATAAGAGCACCTTTTTAGTGCACTTTAGTTGCAGAATAGCGTACGCCATCAGCCATATATCACCCCACAAATACAAGCAGTTAGTTCACTTTCAAATGAAAATTACCTCAAGATTTACTCACCCTCAAGCCATTCTAGGTGTATATGACTAAAGCTTGGGCTAATTTTTTATTTGAAAGTGAACTAAATTTGAGAATAGACCTATGCCTTTAAAAAACCTATTTACCAAAGCTGAGTGCCAAACAATCACAAATAATTAGGGCTACCGAGTGCATATAGGCATATAGGCCTACAGATCAAAAAATGAAACAGAATTTGTCCTCTGTTTGAAATTATATTTTAAAATATTCTTGAATTTCAAGAATATTACTGAATGAAGTACACAAAATGCACAAGAAAACAGGGAATGTTCACACAAAAAAGACAGAAAACATTTTCTTAAAGGGATAGTTCACACAAACATGGGATGAAAAAGCCATTGTTTAGTAAAAAAGGTTTAAAATATTCATATTTTTCAGACCTATCATTTCATTTCAGAAGGCATTTATTGTATACTGGGAATTCATGATGGCTGTTTTATTTATTTATTTATCTGGAGCATTAGCATTTCAGAACCTAAGTACTTGCATTAATGGACTCAAAAAAATCAAATAGACTAAAAATCTTTGTGTTAGTTTGGTTTAAAAAAAAAATAAATAAATAAATAAATAAATAAATAAATCATACATCTGCGATGAGCCATGAGGGTGAGTAAATGATTCGAGTATTTTTATTTTGTGTGGACTATCCCTTTAATAACTATTTTTAGTGGTTCTCATATTTTATTTTTTCAGTGGTTTTGAATGGCATGAGGGTGAGTAAAGAAGTAATTTTTTACAACCAATGAAACCCATTAGACCAATAGGCAAATTCATTCAAATGTCGCCGTTAATAATTTGCATTAGATTCATTTGAATGGTTATTCATGTAATGTTTTTTTTTTCCAGGTGACCAGGGGCCAATTCAAATTATTGATTTATTAATTTTCTCTATCTGTCTCTCAGGCCCCTTTTACATTAGTGTGTTTTCATTTTAAAACGCATAACTTTTGCTACGGTTACGTTTACACTACACAGATCTGGGGAATTTGGAGGCCAAGTCAACACCTCAAAATCGTTGTTGTGCTCCTCAAACCATTCCTGAACCATTTTTGCTTTGTGGCAGGAGCATTATCCTGCTGAAAGAGGCCACAGACACCAGGGGAAACCGTTTCCATGAAAGGGTGTACATAGTCTGAACAATGCTTAGGTAGGTGGTACGTGTCAAAGTAACATTCACATGGACGGCAGGACCGAAGGTTTCCCAGCAGAACATTGCCCAAAGCATCACACCGACGCGCCTTCTTCCCATAGTGTATCCTGGTGTCATGTGTTCCCCAGGTAAGTGACACACACGAACCCGGCCATCCACATGATGTAAAAGAAAACGTGATTCATCAGATCAGGCCACCTTCTTCCATTGCTCCATGGTCCAGTTCTGATGCTCACGTGTCCACTGTTGGCTCTTTCGGCGGTGGACTGGGGTCAGCATGGGCACCCTGACTGGTCTGCAGCTATGCAGCTCCATACACAACAAACTGATGCACTGTGTATTCTGACACCTTTCTATCAGAACCAGCATTAACTTCTTGAGCAATTTGAGCTACAGGAGCTCGTCTGTTGGATCGGACCACACGGACCAGCCTTCGCTCCCCACGTGCATTAATGAATCTCGGCCGTCCATGACCCTGTCGCCGGTTCACCACTGTTCCTTCCTTGGAGCACTTTTGAGAGATACTGATCACTGCAGACCAGGAACACCCCACAAGAGCTGCAGTTTTGGAGATGCTCTGACCCAGTCGTCTAGCCATCACAGTTTGGCTCTTGTCAAACTCGCTCAAATCCTTACGCTTGCCCATTTTTCCTGCTTCTAACACATCAACTTTGAGGACAAAATGTTCACTTGCTGCCTAATATATCCACCCACTAACAGGTGCCGTAATGAAGAGATAATCAGTGTGATTCACTTCACCTGTCAGTGATCATAATGTTATGCCTGATCAGTGTATATATATGAACACCTCTAAAGTAAACTAAGCTTGGAACAGAATCTGCTCTGCAGCAGGTTATTTTCAGAGAGTAAGTTACTACGACAGACACCCTGCATCTCTGTCTCAGACAGCACAGACGGGCCGCCCACTGTCTGTGCACTAAATGTCTAATGCGTATTGGGAACTGGAAAGTACATTTTTGATCTAGTGAGATCAAACTTCCTCAAATGGCACATATGAAGTAAATAAATCATGATTAATTGCTTATATGCAAGTCAGACTGTCTGACAGTCTTCCTGTCTAAGTGGGTGTTTCCTGACCAAAATAAGCATGCAAGCAGTCTAGTCGATGTGGACAAGATTCAAGAGACTACTGAAAAATCCCCACTATGTATCCACAGACTGACAGGTGGTCTGGTGTAAACAAAAACAAACATGCAGTAAAAGATTGGAACACTGTTTCCATGGAAGGGTTCTTCATCTTTATTAAGATCTGCATATTCAAACCTCAGACAAGGAAAGAAACACAACTTACTCTACCATCTCTACTACGGCCCTGTTTACACCTGCTATTAAGATGTGTTTTGGTCAATTGGATCACAAGTGGACACTCATGATGATCTGACAAAACCCTTAAATTTACCCACACACAGACCCTTCCCTCGAAGAAATCAGGACAGAAGTGTTTGAAAGTGGACAAAAGAGACGAATTCAAATACCAGGTGTAAACAAGCATGTGTCTCCCTCGTCTACTTGTGATCTGATCGACCAAAATGCATCTTAATACCAGGTGGAAACGGGGCCTAATCCACCTACCAATGACAAGCTTTTTTTTCTTTCTTATGGGTTGCCAGGTTTTCACAACAAAACCCGCCCAATTGCTACTCAAAACTAGCCCAAACACGTTTTGGGGGGTCCCCTGGTAAAATTCACGTTCTAAGGGGTGAAATCTGCCTTTTTGGCAGGGTTCCCCTGCTAAAATTTGCATTCCATGGGCTAAATATCATGTTATTTGGGGTCGCTTCAACCCACGGACATGAAAAACAACCCGCAGCAACAGTGTTAAAGTATATGCATATATCAATATAATAAAGTATTGACATATATCAATATATGTCCTATTGATATATGTCCTTTTGTGACATATATCTGAGTGAAAAGAGGCGTGTTCAAGATGCATCAGCGCTGCGCTGTCCAATCAGTGTATGACATCAAAGTACTTTCTCGAACAAGCCTAAGGCTTCTCAAACAAGAAAAAAAGTAGGGTGGGACATCATTTTGTCCATGAGGAATTGATTGGATGGTTGGATCATTGTGGTTTGTGAGTGACAGGTTGCCCTGCCCTCACGCCAGTGAACACGTCCTCTGATAGAAGTCGCTGCCAGAGGAAAGGTAAGTTTTTTTGATTAAAGATTACGAGGGCAGATGAATAAAAAAATGATGTGCACAGATAAATCATTTATAATGAATACTGCAATATTCCAAAGCAAAATACAAATAGACTACCTTTACATGTGCATCAATAATGCAATTATTTCTCAGAGTGAGGTTTTAATCGCAGATGTTTACATGACATGAGCAGAATTCTTCACCCCAGTTTACAAGATTATTCGCTGGTTATACTACACTCTCAGATAAGCATACAGCATGCATGTTACCCAAGGGCGTAGATTTGGTTTCAACTTTGGGGGGTTGAACGTTGGTATGGTTGTATTGTATTGGGGGGGTTGTAACTGATGGCTTTGAATATTGGATTCCATTATAATCACATTATGAAGGTGCATGTAAACACACTCAATTTTTATTTCATGATGCCTTTAACAGAGGCTCACTGATGATAACTGCTCATAGACAGTCTGTTCAGGAAAATCCACAAACATCATAAAGTTATGACAAGGCTTGTCATTGTGCTCTGCTGTCAGTAGAGCTCATTGGATGCGTCTGAAGCCACAAAATTTGAGTCTAGCTGATGATCAACTCTCATTCTGGGAATTCTGAACTTGCCGTACAGAGCTGTCACCACTTCCACCAGCTTAGAAAACTGAACGGTAAGTGAATAAAATGCTTTTAGGTTCATGTTGTAGAGCATTTTTATTTAAGCCATTTAAAGAGATGTAAATAGATGTAAAAAGATTAATGTTATTAATTAAGTTGCTAATGTGTGATATTGTAATTTCCATGTCTATATTCTGACCTCCAAAAAACCTAATAGAGCAGAAGATATGACACTCCTTCTACTTCTGATCATGATCTATGGCCTGGATGGTGGAGAATGTGGAGATTGCGGTAACTACGAAAAACACTTGCATTGTTGTAATAATAATATTAATTTATATTAAATGGATTCCCATTGCCAGTTTAACTACAAATTATTGCTAAAACACAAAAAAGTTCCTATTCCTGAGATAAGCAATACTTACTTTCTTAAAATTTCTTGTATTTAAAGTTTGTGTTGGATGGTTTTTAGATCCCAATAAGGAAATTCTGATAAGGAAACTATTTGCATAATATTTCCATAAAATACTCATGAAGCAAACAGGTTGACATTTATTGGATAGGGGAGACTTAGGGGAGATTATAGGATTTTCAACAAAATTTAAACAGTAAAATAAAATATAACAGCAAAAATCTAAACTCAAAAATGTCATTTTTTTAGTCCATTAGAAATAAATATAAATGTATTGTATAAAATTACTACCTATAAAACAAGTGACAACCCATCCTTTCCTGACATTTATGAGTGATACTCTTGTCCTGACAGCACAATTCTTGGATTCAGTATATTACACAATATTACAGTTTTTACTGTATTTTTGATCCAATAAATGCAGTCTTTGTGAGCAGAAGAGACTTCTTTCAAAAACATTATGAACTCGTATGGACACCAAACCTGTGAATTATAGTAATCTACTGTAATTTTAGTATCAAGAATACAATTTATAAAATTGCTATAGTTGAACAAGGTATTTGAAATCAACATACAATACCACTGGTAGAGAAAGCACTACATTTAAAGGGTTAGTTCACCCAAAAATGAAATTTATGTCATTAATTACTCACCCTCATGTCGTTCCAAACCCGTAAGACCTTCGTTTGTCTTCAGAACACAAATTAAGATATTTTTGATAAAATCCAAGTGTATCTGATCCACACATAGGCAGCAACAACATTGCACCTTTAAAGATCCAGAAAGGTACTAAAGATATTGTTAAAACCGTCGACCTATGTGTGGATCAGAAACCCTTGGATTTAATCAAAAATATCCTACGAGTTTTGGGACGACATGAGGGTGAGTAATAAATGACAGAATTTTCATTTTTGGGTGAACTAACCCTTTAATAGTCACTGAGATGACAACTAGTCGCCCCTAAAATTAGAAATTATAACTGATAAGTTTAAAGACTTACATTTCACTGTGTAATTGTGTATTGCTCTCTTTGTCATGTCAAGGAAGTCTAACACTAACAAATACCACAAATGGATTTGAGATTGAAATCTCATTGACATCTGGACCCGACATTACTGTTAATGACACTGCAGAACAATTAACTTGTAATTCAGGAAAAAATTCATGTTATATTGAATGCTCCTATCGAGATTTCACCGAAACCTTCACCAAAAAAACAGAATTAGGACTGTGTGTGCAAAATCAAAACAAAACTACATTTGAATTCAGCATAGGTAAGCAAGACTTATTTTCTTCCATTGCATTTAACCAGTTATGTAACTGCATTATGAGAAATGTGCATTGAGTATGATAGTTTGATAGTTACTCAGGACATGAATTATTCCTTTCATCTATTACAGAAAACAATACATCATGTATTGTGGTGTATTGCTTGCCTGATGAAATAAGAGGCCTCTTGGAGACAAAAGAGAATCAAATGAATAGCCCAAAAGGTCTGAGAAACATTCTCAATATTAAAAAAATGTGCCGAGATGTGATCCTCAATGAAGCTATTGTGGATACCTACATTAGGTAAATAAAAGCTTATTAAAGATTTTAAAATGTACAATCCTTTAGTTATGAGGTTCCAAACCCTGTTCCTGGAGGCCCCCAACAGTATAGATTTAGGGCGCTTGGCCCGATAAACTTCAAGCGAAATCAAAGAACAAACTAGCGTGACGTCATTTCAAACAAAATTAGGCCAAAACGAAGGTCATTTGGAGTTTCCAGAAAAGTTCGCTCTGGCATAGAACTACCATTGGCCCGTGGTGATTACATAATAGGTGGGTGTGGCTCTGAGACTCCGCCTTCTTTGATGTGGAAAACAGTTCCGGTTCATTTCTTCTGTTCAGTCCATCGAGGTCAGACGTCTGTGAGTAAAAACATGAACACACTGGAGAGCCGCTTTATAGAAGAAATTGAGTTGTAATTCTAATTGAAAGAGAGAACTTAAGCTTGAGTACATCTGGGCCTTTATCTGACACTTATTTCAGATCAGAGATTAACAATCAGGTGCGTTGTTTTGGGGCTCTCCAAGAGCAAGTTTGGAAGCTCTGCTTTAGACCTGGTTTAATGTTTATCCCACCTTTGTGCAGAGTGGAGAAGGCAGCCATACAGAGTGTTATAAATATGACTGAGCAATCCAAGAAATACACTCATGAAGATCTTTCCATGATTGTGGTTATGATGAATTTAAGCACGACAGACCGTTATGTACCAATATCCGCTCCAAGTGTAAGTGTACTTTTGCAAAAGGTCCAAGATGATATATTTCTTTAAGGCTGCTAAACTGCTGTAAGTCATTTCAGCACCTCTTCATTTTTGTCCATGTAGATTTTTAAAAATTGCATATAAACTTCGCACAAAAACCATGAATGTAGTTAGCAAGTTGGTCTTGCATTACCAAAAATAATAGCTGCCCGGAGACAGAAGCGTCGCCTAATGCATGTAGTTATAATTGTGAGTTTTAGGGTTCATTTACATGTACTAAAAGCTGAAAAGTTTTTTGTTTTCAAAATGATCCCCATGCACACTGATCCACGAAAAACGCCTACAAGTGCAGTGTTATACTGCCAGACCAGTTGATGTCACTTTGTAAAGAAACACAACGAGCATGAATATGAATGTGTGTAGTATGAATGTAATCCGTTTCAAAGGCCGCCAAGTGAAATGACTTGCCTTAAAGGAAATGGTATTCTTAAAAAGAAATGACTTACAGCAGATTTTAGATAACATCTGGTTGCGGTTATTGACAGTTCTAAACAATATAGAAAATATACACTGATCAGGCATAACATTATGACCACCTTTTTAATATTGCGTTGGTCCCCCTTTTGCTGCCAAAACAGCCCTGACCCGTCGAGGCATGGACTCCTCTAGACCCCTGAAGGTGTGCTGTGGTATCTGACACCAAGATGTTAGCAGCAGATCCTTTAAGTCCTGTAAGTTGCGAACCTCCATGGATCGGACTTGTTTGTTCAGCTCATCCCACAGATGCTCGATTGGATTGAGATCTGGGAAATCAAC
Source organism: Chanodichthys erythropterus (assembly GCF_024489055.1). Taxonomy (NCBI): domain Eukaryota; kingdom Metazoa; phylum Chordata; class Actinopteri; order Cypriniformes; family Xenocyprididae; genus Chanodichthys; species Chanodichthys erythropterus. The sequence goes on from NC_090231.1 coordinate 55,726,637, forward strand.
ATCTCAAACCCGTTGTTGAGCTCCTCAAACCATTCCTGAACCATTTTTGCTTTGTGGCAGGAGCATTATCCTGCTGAAAGAGGCCACAGACACCAGGGAATACCGTTTCCATGAAAGGGTGTACATGGTCTGCAACAATGCTTAGGTAGGTGGTACGTGTCAAAGTAACATCCACATGGATGGCAGGACCCAAGCTTTCCCAGCAGAACATTGACCAAAGCATCACACTGCCTCCGCCGGCTTGCCTTCTTCTTATAGTGCATCCTGGTGCCATGTGTTCCCTGTGTACCTGGCCATCCACGTGATTTAAAAGAAAATGTGATTCATCAGACCAGGCCACCTTCTTCCACCTTCTTTCCTCCGTGGTCCAGTTCTGATGTTCACGTGTCCACTGTTGGCTCTTTCGGCGGTAGACAGGGGTCAGCATGGGCATCCTGACTGGTCTGCAGCTCCATACGCAACAAACTGATGCACTGTGTATTCTGACACCTTTCTATCAGAACCAGCATTAACTTCTTGAGCAACTTTTTTCCTGCTTCTAACACAGGGCAAAATGTTCACTTGCAGCCTATTTTATCCCACCCACTAACAGGTGCCGTGATGAAGAGATGATCAGTGTGATTCTCTTCACCTGTCAGTGCTCATAATGTTATGCCTGATCGGTGTTTATATAAGAATGTAGTTATTTAATTTAGATGACTATTAAATTATTTCTTTTTCTTTTTAAGGTATTAGGTGCTAATGAAGTTGCAGAGACATGGATCCCAGTGAAGTCTTTCCAAGATAAAAGCATAAACAAAATTGGTGTAGTAACCTACGATTCTGATCAGCATCTTAAGGTTCAAATCACGCCCAGTTTTATTGTTCTGTTGAGTGTCATAGCGATAAGAACACTGATTCTCAAGTTTACAGTGAGCGTAAATTTATGAATCAAACTATTTTCTTTTTTTACAGCTTAAACTGGGAAGTAAAATTGTTACCTCGAAAATCATACGGATTGAAGTCCCCAGATATGACTTTGTGAATTTGGCCAGTCGACTTACAATTAAGTTCAAAGTTAATCAGAGTTTCACAAATCACTCATCTGTAAGTGTAACGTGAAATTTTAATATTCTCAAATTGCCTCAAAATGTCCTGCTAATGATTTGTTCTTGTTTTGTATTTATATCTGAAGAACTACACCCTGTCCTGTCAATTCTATGCAAATGGTACAGTAATGGTTAACTGTTTCAGTGAAAAATTATCTTAAATGCTCTTATATTACAACACACGTCATTTGATGCTGATTTGATTTTCGTTTACTGTCACATAGAAACCTGGAAAAGTGATGGTTGTCTCACTGTTAATACAAACGATGATGTTGTGGAGTGCTCCTGTGACCATATGACCCCTTTTGCTGTGCTTCTTGTGAGTACAGAGACATCCACCCATGAAATGAATATAGTAGAAAGCAGATGATAGTTTAAATTTCACTCTACCTCTTATTTTGCTTCCATACTAACTTTGAATAGACTGATTTGAAGATATCCGAACTACAATGGAAAATCTTGTCGTCCATCAGCTACGTTGGCTGCAGTCTGTCTGCGTTCTTTTGTGCTTGCTCTGTCTTGGGGTTCATGTTCAACAGGTGCTGTTCCTTCTGTTTTCATATAAATGCATGTATAATGTGTGCTATGATTCACATTATTCCAAAGATGCTTCATTTACTTCCATTTATGCCTAAAGTTTTCAATATAGACTTTGTGCATGTTTCTCAGGAACTCAAGGGCAGAAGTGTCCAACAGCATCCATGTGTCTCTGAGTGGCGCTCTGTTTCTCCTCAACATCAGCTTCATGCTCAGCGAATGGGTTGCCACACAGACAGAGAACAGAGCGTGTGTGTTTATCGCTGTGATGATACACTACAGCATGCTGAGTTGTTTCACCTGGATGGCTGTTGAAGCCTTGCATCTGTACCTTCTTCTCATCAGAGTATTCAACATTTACATCAGACACTACATTATCAAGCTGTCCCTGATCGGATGGGGTGAGCATCAAGACTAAATGTAATGTGAATAACATTTAAAAAAGCAGCCAATGTTTAATAAACATACAGGAAGTATTAAAGGGAAATTTGCAAATTTTGAAACTCAAAAGCGAAATTTTAAACTTAATACATATCGTTTCAAAGCAGCTTTACAAAGAATGCATGTCAATGCATTTAGAGAATCTAAAAAAATAACTAGTGAAAATATTTTGAATTATTTATTTTTTATTTTTTTTGTCTATAAAGTGAAAGTCATCCATCTATTCTCTATGGCTACGTTCACACTGTCAGTCCAAATCCCACTATTTGTGTATCCGAGTGGAATCTAAAATTATTGGCGTCCACATGGCTACGTTCAGACTGTCAGTCCAAATCGAGATTTTTGTGCACATCCAATTGAAATCCGATCAGATTTAGCAAGCCTGAATGGCCAATGGATTTATTTTTTGCCCACATGTGACTCGTATCTGTAACAGTACAAACCACATGGAATCTGATCTTTTAAATTCCGATTTGTTGCACTTCCATATGCGGTACTAAATCCGATACAGGTCAGATGTTTTGTAGTGAGACCGCAGTGTGAACAGTCATATCGGAATTCATGCAATTTTTACGTCACTCGACATTCGTCATGATTCTGCGCTCATGGGCGTCTTTTCAAAGATTTTACATACCCAACGTTATCAAGACAGTAGTTGAAGGGCAGTGATGTGTCTATTACTGAGACAGCTCTACAAGCAAACCATGAGGGCTCGTATCATAAAAGTTTCAGAACTCTGCTCTCTTTTGTCACATCATTGACTTTATTTTTCATATTTCCTGTGCATAATTTCGCTGGCTTCTGCAGCAGATCACACTGTAAATAAACACTTAATTGCTTACTTTAATGTGTGACAGCGTGCGGTGTGTGTTGCCAAGTCTGCGATTTTCCTGCAGAATTGAGTTACTTTTTCACTTTTGTCACTGGTTGTTTTGCAACTCTGTGGGTTGAAGCGACCACACTAACGCTCTATTTAACGATTTTTACCGATGTATATTTCACAGAATGTGATTGGACTAGTTTTGGACTAGTTTTGAGAAGCAATTGAGTGAATTTTGTGGTAAAAACCTGGTTTAAGGTCTGATGCTAGAGACTGTGTTCTTAAGCCTCCTTGATAGAGTGCCTGACTCCATGCCGGTGGACCCGGGTTCGAGTCCCCCTTAGAGGACCTCGTTTTTATTGTTCATTTGCGCATACATGTCAGTTCAGGACCATGATCTGTTCACACTGGAAATCTGATATTGGCCACCTTTAAAACAACTCATTTTGTTTTGCCGTTTACACATGCTAAATCTGATTGGATTTCAAATGTATATAAAAATCTGATTTGGACTGACAGTCTGAACATAGCCATAGTTTACATTTTGTGACAATATAAGCAATCAAGCAATTGAGATTTGATATATGTTTGTATATACAGTGGGTACGGAAAGTATTCAGACCACCTTAAATTTTTCATTCTTTGCAGCCATTTGCTAAAATCATTTAAGTTCATTTTTCCTCATTAATGTACAAACAGCACCCCATATTGACAGAAAAACACTGAATTGTTGCCATTTTTGCAGGTTTATTAAAAAAGAAAAACTGAAATATCACATGGTCCTAAGTATTCAGACCCTTTACTGTGACACTCATATATTTAACTCAGGTGCTGTCCATTTCTTCTGATCATCCTTGAGATGGTTCTACACCTTCATTTGAGTCCAGCTGTGTTTGATTATACTGATTGGACATGATTAGGAAAGCCACACACCTGTCTATATAAGACCTTACAGCTCACAGTGCATGTCAGAGCAAATGAGAATCATGAGGTCAAAGGAACTGCCTGAAGAGCTCAGAGACAGAATTGTGGCAAGGCACAGATCTGGCCAAGGTTACAAAAACATTTCTGCTGCACTTAAAGTTCCTAAGAGCACAGTGGCCTCCATAATCCTTAAATGGAAGATGTTTGGGATGACCAGAACCCTTCCTAGAGCTGGCCGTCCGGCCAAACTGAGCTTTCGGGGGAGAAGAGCTTTGGTGAGAGAGGTAAAGAAGAACCCAAAGATCACTGTGGCTGAGCTCCAGAGATGCAGTCGGGAGATGGGAGAAAGTTGTAGAAAGTCAATCATCACTGCCGCCCTCCACCAGTCGGGCTTTATGGCAGAGTGGCCCGACGGAAGCCTCTCACATGAAAACAAGACACATGAAAGCCTGCATAAAGTTTGCCAAGATGGTGAGAAATAAGATTCTCTGGTCTGATGAGACCAAGATTGAACTTTTTGGCCTTAATTCTAAGCGGTATGTGTGGAGAAAAGCAGGCACTGCTCATCATCTGTCCAATACAGTCCCAACAGTGAAGCATGGTGGTGGCAGCATCATGCTGTGGGGGTGTTTTTCAGCTGCAGGGACAGGACGACTGGTTGCAATCGAGGGAAAGATGAATGCGGCCAAGTACAGGGATATCCTGGATGGAAACCTTCTCCAGAGTGCTCAGGACCTCAGACTGGCCCGAAGGTTTACCTTCCAACAAGACAATGACCCTAAGCACACAGCTAAAATAACTAAGGAGTGGCTTCACAACAACTCCGTGACTGTTCTTGAATGGCCCAGCCAGAGCCCTGACTTAAACCCAATTGAACATCTTTTGAGAAACCTAAAAATGGCTGTCCACCAACATTTACCATCCAACCTGACAGAACTGGAGAGGATCTGCAAGGAGGAATGGCAGAGGATCCCCAAATCCAGGTGTGAAAAACTTGTTGCATCTTTCGCAAAAAGACTCATGGCTGTATTAGATCAAAAGGGTGCTTCTACTAAATACTGAGCAAAGGGTCTGAATACTTAGGACCATGTGATATTTCAGTTCCCTTTCGTGGGAACTGTCGACGCTGCGTGGTAACGCATTGGGAACCTTCTGCGTGATGTCGTCACTGAAGCACTCATGTATCTAGCCAATCGCGAAGCGAGACGTCAGAGACGGGTGACGTCACGGACCAGGAAACTATAAAGCACACTCGGATGCAGAGCACGCCAGCTTCTGTGTCTTCAGCAAGCGCTCTATGTTATCTTGTGTGTCTTATTTGGTGTTGTTTGTCCTGCTTATTTTTGGAAAACATTATCTCTTTGTCTGAGGACAAGAGTGTTATTGTGCACCACACATATATATATATATATATATAGTGAATAAAGACACGAGTGAAATGGCGGAAGGCAGACAATTTAAAAAGTGTGTTCACCCATGCACACGGTTTATTCCAGATGGGGACACTCATGAGATGTGTGTTGTCTGCCTGGGGGTTGAGCATGCACAGGCAGCTCTCGAGGGGGCTGTCTGTGTTCATTGTGAGAAGCTCACCCTCAGAGTTTTAAGATCACGCCGGGCACTCTTTCACGATAAAGAGAGTGCTCCGGTCGGCGTTCCCCGCGGATCGGGTCCCGCTGTTGCTGAGGCGCAGCGGCGGCTTCATTCGTGGGGTTCGCAAATGGAGCTGGCAGAGGGGGTTGAGACGGGCCCAGCCTTATCTCGCCCTTTACCTGCCAGCCCCAGTGCCTCTTCTCAGGCGGCGGAAGCACGCGCTGCGGTTTCTTCCCCCAGAGAGAGGCACCCGCGCTTCATCTCTCTTCCTCTGAGGAGGTTGATGTGATGAGCGTGGGGGAAGAGGAACCGCCATCCTCTTCCCCAGCACATGAGGAGCTCCTGGAGGTAGTGACCAGGGCTGTTGCCAAATTAAAAATTGACTGGCCAGCAGAGCGGGCAGATACTAGACCAAAGAGTAAGCTGGATGAGCGCTTTCTGCCCGCTCGGTCACTACCCCAGCGTCGGGGTTTGCCCTTCTTTCCGGACCTCCACACCGAGGTCTCGAGGTCTTGGAAGAAGCCGGCATCATATCGTGTCTTCAGCCCCCAGACCTCAATGTATAGTAATATCGTGGGGCTGAAGCAGCAAGGCTATGCGGCGATGCCTCGGGTGGAAGAGACGCTTGCGGGCTATCTCTCCCCCGAGTCTGCATCGTCGCTGAAAACCCCGACGTTGCCCACCAAGCCATTAAAAACTACATCAGGCTTGGTGGGCAAGGCTTATGCGGCAGCAGGTCAGGCAGCGGCATGTCTACATACCATGTCGCTCCTACAGGCATATCAAGCCGACCTGCTGGGGGAAGTGGAGAATAGCGGGGAGGCCACGTATGAGTGCATCCAGGAAATCAGGATGGCAACTGACCTGGCTCTCCGTGCCACCAAAGAGACGGCAAAAGAAATCGGCCGCTCTATGGCAGCATTGGTGGCTACGGAGAGGCACTTGTGGCTGAACCTCTCGGACATAAGGGAGCGTGACAAAGCCTCCCTTATGGACGCGCCGCTGTCTCCTGCGGGCCTCTTCGGCGACGCCGTTACAACAGTCGTCGAGAGGTTCCAGGAGGCTAAGAAACAATCTGCGGCGTTCCAGAGGTTCATCCCCCGCAAACCAAGAATCCCTCCCCCCGAGGCTGATGAGCGGGATCAGCCTCGGCCGTCAACGAGCTCCTCAGCGCACCACAGAGCGCAACAAAAGATTAGCGTGGCCGCCCGTGCTCCCCCGCAGAGAGCTTGGGGATCGGGTCGGCCCGCTCGAAGCCTTCTAGGGGCAGAACGGACCTGCGCGCCGTTATCCTGGCCCGGAAGGCTTCGACGGTCCTGATGTCTGTGGGTCAGGAACCGATGAGGGGCGGCCCCCTCCGAAGGGGCCGGCGAAAAATACATCTAAAAGCCGCTTCCCTTCGGCGCCCTCAGGGGATCGTTATGCCAACCCTGCCACCCAGGGTGCGTCAGGGCGCAGCGGTCTCCACCGACCCTCCGAGGAGGGCCGGCCACTTGATTCGATTGTTCTCTGCCGGTGCGCCGCTTCAGAGCGTCGAATCAGGTGCTCAAAAAACACCAGAGGCCAGTCTCGAGAGACTGGTTCCCTTAGTAAATTTTCTGGTAGAATGGAAACTTCTTCCGAATATATCAAAATGGGTGCTGCTCACTATAAAAGAGGGTTACAAGATCCAGTTCGGGTCTCGCCCGCCCAGATTCAACGGGGTTCTTCCCACAGTGGTAACCCCCGAGCAGTCTCTGGTTATGGAACAAGAAGTTGCGACACTTTTGCGAAAAGGAGCTATAGAAAGGGTTCCTCCTCCCAGCAACCAGTCAGGGTTCTACAGCCGTTACTTCATTGTTCCAAAGAAGGATGGAGGTCTACGACCTATTATAGATTTACGTGTGCTAAATCGCTCAATACAAAAGCTCAAGTTCAAGATGCTGACACTCAAACAGATTATACCACAGATCAGGTCCGAGGACTGGTTTGTGGCAATAGACCTGAAAGATGCTTACTTTCATGTGTCCATCCATCCTTCTCACAGGAAGTTCCTCAGGTTTGCTTTCGGGGCGAAGCTTACCAGTACAGGGTTCTTCCGTTCGGCCTATCATTATCACCCCGCACATTCACGAAATGCGTGGACGCAGCTCTGGCTCCGCTGAGGATCCAGGGCATTCGCATACTGAATTATATCGACGATTGGTTGATTCTAGCTCAGTCAGAGCAACTAGCAGTTCAGCATCGAGATGCTGTTCTGTCCCATATGAAGAGGCTTGGGCTGAGGCTCAATGCCAAAAAGAGTGTGCTAGTTCCAGCTCAATCCACCAACTATCTGGGTGTAGTGTGGGACTCCACCACGATGCGGGCATATTTGTCTCCCGCTCGGGTGAGTGCCATTCTTATGGCTATGAAAGGGGTGAAGTTAGGCCAGTCACTCACTGTAAAACAGTTCCAGAAACTGCTGGGTCTGATGGCAGCTGCGTCCAACGTGATACCTTTTGGCCTTCTGCACATGAGGCCCCTACAGTGGTGGCTCAGGACCAGGGGTTCTCCCCGAGGGGAAATCCCTTTCGCATGATCAAAGTCTCAAAACGATGTCTTCGTTCTCTGACCATGTGGAAAGACCCCCGGTTCCTGTCCCAGGGACCCGTGTTGGGGGCCACTACTCGTCGAGTAATGCTTACGACGGACGCCTCCCTCACGGGCTGGGGAGCGATCATGAGTGGTCGCTCAGCTCAGGGTCTTTGGGAAGACCATCAGCTCTCTTGGCACATAAATCGGCTAGAGATGATGGCAGTGTTCCTAGCTCTGAAACACTTTCTCCCAGACCTGAGAGGTTACCATGCGTTGGTTCGTACGGACAACACTGCAGTGGTTGCATATATAAATCATCAGGGGGTCTGCGGTCTCGCCGACTATATTACTTGGCCCGTCAGATCCTCCTGTGGTCCCAAGGGAAGCTGCTCTCGCTGAGGGCAGCTTACATCCCGGGACATCAAAATGTGGGAGCAGATGCCCTGTCGAGGCAGGGGCCAAGGCCCGGGGAGTGGAAACTCCACCCAGAAGTGGTGAGTCTCCTATGGAAAAATTTCGGTCGAGCGGAAGTCGACCTGTTCGCCTCGGGAGAGTCAACCCAGTGTCCGCTCTGGTACTCCCTAACACATCCAGCACCTCTGGGTCTGGATGCTATGGTACAGACGTGGCCGAGGCTGCGCCTGTACGCATTTCCCCCGATCGCCCTGCTCCCGGGAGTTCTGGAAAAAGTACGCCGAGAAGGGGCCAATCTAATACTGGTAGCCCCATTCTGGCCAACCAGGATATGGTTCTCAGACCTAGTGTCGTTACTCAACGGCTCCCCAATGGAGCTTCCTCTCAGACAGGACCTCCTGTCTCAAGCGGGCGGCATGATTATACATCCCCGCCCAGAACGACTGAAACTATGGGCCTGGCCTCTGAGGGGGCCAGACTCATAAATGCTGGTCTCCCAACCGAGGTTGTGGAGACCATTCTTAACTCCAGAGCTCCCGCCACGAGGAAGTTGTATGCCTACAAATGGAATTTGTTTTCTACCTGGTGCAGACACAATAATACGGACCCTGTCCTTTCTTCTGTTAGCTTTGTGCTAAAATTCCTCCAGAAAAAATTCTCGGAGGGCCTATCTCACTCAACCTTAAAGGTTTATGTTGCAGCAATTTCAGCATATCATGCTCCTCTTGAGGGGAATATCTCGGTAGGTCGTGACCCCTCGTCACACGCTTCCTCCGTGGCACACTGAGGTTGAGGCCTCCAGTGCGCACAAGGGTGCCAACCTGGGACTTGGCTGTGGTCTTACAAGGGTTAGCTGAGGCTCCCTTTGAACCATTAGAGGAGGTTCCTGAGAGGTTCCTCACTCTGAAAACGATTATTTTATTAGCTATCACTTCTCTGAAGCGGATAGGAGATTTACAAGCACTTTCTGTTGCTCCCTCTTTCCTTGAATTTGCTCCAGGAATGGTGAAAGCATTCCTGTATCCTAAACCGGGGTATGTCCCAAAGGTCCCTACCAATGTCCCAGGCCCCATTGTGCTTCAGTCTTTCTATCCTCCTCCATTTGAATCTGCGGATCAGGAAAAATTGAATCTGTTATGCCCAGTAAGGGCTTTGGATACTTATGTCCACAGAGCTGCCCTGTGGCGTAAGTCAGATCAGTTGTTTGTCTGTTATGGGTCCCCTAGAAAAGGGGGCCCAGCATCAAAACAGAGAATGAGCAAGTGGGTGGTCGAGGCCATCTCACTTGCATACGAAGCGGCCGGACAGCCCTCTCCCTTGAATGTTCGCGCCCATTCTACCAGGGGTATGGCGGCATCAAAAGCTCTGATGTCAGGAGTCTCCATGAGTGACATATGTGATGCAGCTGGATGGTCATGCCAGCACACATTTATTAAATATTATAACCTTGATGTTGGCTCCACTCCGGGGTCCTCTGTCCTGTCAAGATAACCTTGGCAAGTGCTTGAGCTACGGCTCAGTTGGGATTGCGTTCCCAATGCGTTACCACGCAGCGTCGACAGTTCCCACGAAAGGGAACGTCTCAGGTTACAGATGTAACCCTGGTTCCCTGAGTAGAGACGAGACGCTGCGTCTCTTGCCGTACCCCTGCACACTTGCAAGTGCTTGCTTCAGACTTACTTAGAAGCTGGCGTGCTCTGCATCCGAGTGTGCTTTATAGTTTCCTGGTCCGTGACGTCACCCGTCTCTGACGTCTCGCTTCGCGATTGGCTAGATACATGAGTGCTTCAGTGACGACATCACGCAGAAGGTTCCCAATGCGTTACCACGCAGCGTCTCGTTCCCTACTCAGGGAACCAGGGTTACATCTGTAACCTGAGACGTTTTTCTTTTTTTAATAAATCTGCAAAAATGTCAACAATTTTGTGTTTTTCTGTCAATATGGGGTGCTGTGTGTACATTAATGAGGGAAAAAAATGAACTTTTTAGCAAATGGCTGCAATATAACAAAGAGTGAAAAATTTAAGGGGGTCTGAATACTTTCCGTACCCACTGTGTGTGTGTATATATATATATATATATATATATATATATATATATATATATATATATATATATATATATATATATATATATATATATATATATATATATATATATATATATATATATGCAAAATAAATAAATTCAAAATAAAGTCTTGAAATTGCTTATCCTGCAATCTTTTCCTCTTGACAGGAGTCCCTGCTGTTATTGTTGGAGGTTTGCTGTCAGTTCAAAACACTCATCCTTTTTATGGCATGCAAAGTATGAGTTTATCAGATACTAACAACAGAAACCCAGTGTAAGTATTCACATTATAACTTAGATACAGACAAATGTAGTTAAATTATGCAGCAAATGTATGATATACATGCTTCATGTTTGCTTACATTGCAAACCTTTCTTTCATACAGATGCCTGTTCATAAAACCTCAAGTCATGAATGGCGTGAACGTTTCCTACTTCACCATCGTATTCTTGTTCAACGTAGGAATCTTAATCTCAGTGTCCAGACAGATCTTTAAGCTACGACATGTGGGTAACAAGCCAGGCAAGATGCCAGTTTGGAAGGACGCGGGCACAGTGCTGGGCCTCATGTGTCTGCTGGGTACAACATGGGGTTTGATCTTCTTCAGCATGGGATATACCAACTACCCTATACTCTACCTGTTCTGCATCTTGAACACAATGCAAGGTAGGTTTAGTCAGAGTACAAGAAAGAATAATATGTGCGTCAATGACATATGTCTACAATAAATCTTGTACTTTAAAACACATGTACAGTACACACAATATTCATATTGGTTCCATAAGATTGAATTTAATGACACTAAGGCCTGTTCACACCTGGTATTAAGATGCATTTTGATCAATCGGATCACAAGTGGATGACGCTAAATGATGTAAACAGGGTGTAAAACGTTTTGAGCTTGTCCACTTTTGACCACTTCCAGAGGTAGTCAAAAACACAATTGCTTTCATGTTGTAAACGCTCAAGTGGTCGAATGTATTTGAGCACCCAAAAAAAAAGTTTGTTTTCTTTTTGCATGTTCTTTATACACAGAAATTACCTTTTACGTGCATATTATATGCATTTTTTTAGCGTACATATGATACTTTTTGCGTGCATGTGATACACATTTTTTCAACCAATTTCACTCAATAGGTCTATTTTCTCCTCCCCAGATACACTTGAAAGATTACTTTTGCATTTAACAAGCACGCAAAATGAAAATGCTATATATACGAAGGATAGTTCACCCAACTATGAAAATTATCCCATGATTTACTCACCCTCAAGCCATCCTAGGTGTATATATCTTCTTTGAGATTTTGAAGCCCAAAAAAGTGCATCCATTCATCATAAATATAACCCATACGGCTCCAGGGGGTTAATAAAGGCCTTCTGAAGTGGAGCGATGGGTTTTTGTAAGAAAAATATCCATATTTAAAACTTTATAAACTATAATAACTAGCTTTTGTCCAAGTCGACTTGTGCCAAAAGAGTAACTTCTGACGCAATGTTTGATGCAGGATGTAGGAGTATTGTAAGCTCAGACATCTCTCGCGGTTCACACAAATAGAGCTGTGCAACAAACTCAAGCTCCTCTTCTCTTATATCAAAATCCTCTGACATTTCTCTTTAAAAATTAATGTTTTAGACTTCTAATTCATGACTAGTGTTTTGTTTTGTCTATCCTCTGCGCTTCCGCGTTTGTCATTAAAAAAGGCCCGACGCAAGACGATGATGAACGCAGAGGATAGAGCATATCTTGAATGCAATGTGAGCGTACCCATCTTAATTACATTTTTAATATAACATTTTTAGAAGTTTTATTAATAAATTCATAAATATGATACATTTTTGGAGAGTCCTCTCTGTCAGACTGCAGGCAAAAGTGGTTCAAGTGGTGTTTTGTTTTTTCCATAAGAGTGAACAGTGCACATGGACCTCGGGCTGCTGAACAGTTACATTGGAATTCATGTGACTTTTACGTCAACATTTACGCTGCTTTTCCATTGTCTTTCAATGTAAACTGTTGACTGTTGTGTTCGTGTCTTGGTTCTTTTGCAGCATCTCGCGCATGACACGGCGCTCAAGTTAAAATAAGTTCAACTTTAAAGGGATAGTTCACCCAAAAATGAAAATTCTGTCATCATTTACTCACCCTCAAGTTGTTCCAAACCTGTAAACATTTCTTTGGTTTGTTGAACACAAAGGAAGATATTTTGGAGAAAGTTTGTAACCAGGCCGCTTTGGGGCACCTTTGACTTCCATAGTAGGAAAAAAAATACTATGGAAGTCAATGGTGCCCCCAAACTGTTCAGTTTCTTCTTTTGTGTTCAACATAACAAAAAAATGCGTTTGCTCACCTGAGGGTGAGTAAATAATGACAGAATTTTCATTTTTGGGTGAACTATCCCTTTTAAAGAAACTTTTTCACTCCACTGATCTGTGTTTTGCGTTGTTACCCTTTTTAACCTTTCTGTGTGAACGGCGCTAAAATGCTGACTTCAGTAACCTCAGAGTTTACTTCCATATAATTAATTATATAACTGTCCAAATACCCACAATAGCAGCCTGACCACTTGTCTATGACATATTTCCTTTATTTGCCCTAAGCATTCAAGTGTTTACAGAGCTTTATTTTGCATTTTAAAATAAACTTCTAAATGTCTGTTCAGTAGTCCCTATGTTACAGACAACACAATTTAGTAATTGTGGTGCTTCTAAAATTAAGTAACAAAAAGCAGTTGCAAATGTTGTACAAAATACAATTTGTTTTACTAACAAATTATTTGTAATATCTAATTAATTTAACTTAAAGTGGAATGTTTTCCTCGTCATCTCCCAATTTTTGGGGCATGTGAACATGATGCATGAATGGGATACGCTTAGCCTCTAGATTAACCATATCCCATAATGCATCATAGTGTGGGTTTAGTGTGCATTAAGGGAACTGAGCTTTAGTGTTCTTAAGGCCTTGAACAGTCTTGTGCTCGCACTTCCTGTTGCATATGGATGCTCTCAGGTGCCAAGACTGCAAGCGCGGGTATATGGACAGGCCCTTTGTTATTTTTCTTTTGCGCATGCGGGTCAGTTGAGGATCGTGCCCTGTTCACACTCAAATCTGATATTGGCCACATTTAAAAAATAATGTGAACAGCCAAACAACAACAAATCTGATCTGCACAATAAATCATAATGGAGCACAAAGGCTTGCTGTGTGAACATAGTGTTTCCTGTTTTATTTTTTCTGCATTTTGGTTGTACCACATGACTTTGTTTGTCACGTCACATGATTTTGATTGTCACACCACATCATGATTTGGCAGACAACAACTTTCAACATTATGCCAAACTACTTAAGGTTTTCATTCCCAGAGTTTCATTTGTTAATGAGGTTTTTTCATCATTATTATTGTTTCGCCCTAATATTTTTGACTTTATGCTCCCCCCAAAATTAATTTTAATACAGAATTTAAAAACATGCGCTCATTATAGAATAGGTGTATTGAGTGTGTTTACATGCCGTGAATATGATTTCACCAAGTACGACAACATCTTTGTTGATCCTGGAACAACATTTCAATCAACCAGTCAGATTTGAGGGACAAGTTTACCATTTGTCTTAAGTTTAGGCTTGCAACCAGGGTAAGGTGCTTCTACATATGTGTTATTCACATATCTTTCCCCTCTGATTTTAGGGATAAGTTATAGGTAGGATTAGGTTTAGGGGTAGGAATAGGGTTAAGACTAAGTTTTAGACAGGAATGCTGTTCAAGGATCAACAAAATATGTTGATCCAGGAACATGTCTTTACTTGGCAAAATCACAGTGACCGTTTGCATGCACCCTCATAATGTGAGTATAATAGGATTTTGGAAAATTTACCTCATGTAAATGCAATACTTCGATCAAACTAATATGATTAAAATCATAATCATAGTAATCATACCCACATTAAACTTTCAGTACATTTAAATGGACAACAATAGTCTGATATTGTCATGATCACTAGTGAGAGTGCCCTATTGGCCACTAGAGGGCACACCTACCCGGACTCTTGTTTTCACCCTTTGAACTTCATTTCCCATAACACACTTCCCGGACTCATTATCCTGTCATTGCACCCAGCTGTTTTGTGTTTGCTCATTATTGTCTGTCTATTTATACTTGGTTTGTTTTTGTTTTTGTTATCGTGGTTTCATTTCATGTCACCTGCTTCCGTTTTTGTCTCTGGCTTTTGTTTCTGTTTCTTTTGTTTATTATGGACTGTTTTGTGGAGTTTGACCCTTGCCTGTTCTGGATTATGATTATTGGACTACCCCATCAAAGCTGCACTTGGATCTTACCTTCTTGTCTCTGTGCTAACGTGACAGATATTAACCCGATTAAGACAAAACTGTGATTAAGAAAGTGCTATGTAAACAGTGATTTCTCATTACCTTAATCTGGATAAGTCATACTCGAAAGTCATGTGGAGCATTCCTATTTGAGTCACATTATCAAGTGCATTATAGACATGTACACACCTTAATCACACTATTAACATTGTGAGGGCGTTTTCACTGCATTTTGCATCAGAAAACACACACGGCAGTGGTCAACCGTTTGACGGCAAACAAGAGAGGATAGCTTCAAAAAAGTAGGCACAAATCAAATTCCTCACATCATTTCATCTTTCATCCAGTTCCTCCAAGTTTTTCGAGGTGGCATGAATGAAATGTTGCTGAATGAAAGTACAGAGGTATAACATTTTATATTTAGTACAGGTTTTTAAAATTAAAAACAGTTGTACCGAATGACCTGGGGCCTGTACCATGAAGCTGGATTAGCTGGCTAGCCAGGTAAGTTTCAGATTAGTTTGCGCCAATCCTGGGTTTTAGGTACCATGAAAGTAACTTGACTTTTAGCGGTGTTCATCACCATAGTAACTTACGCTCCACGGCTAACCTACTCCGGGGCAGGTTATGTTCTGGTTTAGAGATTTCAAACCAAAATTGGGCCAATCAGATGTGAGCAAAGTGACACTGACACACCCAACGCAATAAAGTCAGTCCCCCAGTTTCTCTTCCTCCTAATTAAAGGGCATTATATAGTAAAAACAAATATTTAACAATGAAATTGTCTGGATTTAATGATAATTACTTAGAATTATTTTATGATTTATATATGATTTGTATAATTATATTATGTATATTTTTATTAATCCATTACACACATGCATGTTTAGTATAACAGTTGTTATTAAGCATTTAGTTTCAATTAATATATACACACACACACACACACACAAATATACATATACATATAAATATATACATATATATATATATATATATATATATATATATAATATAAATAAGTAATGCAAATACTTGCACTGATAAAGATCATTTCTTTTATTTGTCCTCTTTCACAGACAAGTATTTTCCATTAGTATAAATGCGTTTAAATTCCTCATTTTCAGCAAAGGAGTTTTGAATCGTGTTGGCTTTCACGAGAAGTGAATCACAGTTTATCTCTGTTGCAAGGCATGTGATTGGCTGTTTGCCACTGATATCATGCATTCATGTGCACATGCTCCACAAACTCAGGATCAAAGCCTGAGTTGACAGAGAAAGTTGATGATCAGCATCATGGTACCAACAAAGCCGGATTGGAGTGGTTTGGTTTTGTCAACTCGAAACTAATCCTATAACCCTGAGTTTGTTCAACTACCATCATGGTACAGGCCCCTGATGTTTCAGGACATGCATATGAGCAAGTGAAAGCATGAATTTTTCATATAGTTAAGAGAAAGTTAGTTACTTGTGATAATGTTAACCTAATGTTACTTGTGCAGTTGTCTGAAGAATGTCACATCCTGTCACATGATTTTGACTGCATGACTTGATCCAAAATGGTCCCTTTATATTGGTTACTCCGAATGACATCAATGAAATTCATTTTTTCCGGACGTTCTTTCTCATAACAAAGCAACGACTTTTACACATAATTTTAATACCATTTTGCACTATGTTGATATATGATCTTATAAAATCATGCCAGAATAAAAAAATAAATCAGTTTATTGCATTTTAAGATATTTTAATCACAAATGAAATGGCTGTATTGGCCTTTGGACAGTTAAACCGAATGACCTTTTGACACTTCAAAATCTTTAAAATATCTTTATATGTAGCAAAATATAATTAAAACCTTTTGGATTCAATAAAAGAGATCTAGTTGTACTACATTAAAAACTGTATTACATACTTCGCATGTCATATCTTTGTTTTTTATTATTATTAAGGCTTTTGAAGAAAAAAAAATCTTAATTGGGGTTTTGTCTTAATCGGGTTAATATTGGAATATTGTTGACCATGTAAACGTTAGTAATCTAATTATTGGCCTTAATCTGAATAAGACAATATTCTGATTAAGGTGTTTACATGAATTGCTTTTAGAATATTCCTTTCATTTTCCCGTTTTACATGTTATGTACGTAGATCGATTAATGGCACACGTCATTATGACGTTATGTTTCATTTTTAATTTTACACAAGCTTCAAGTGCCGTTAATTATTTAAGTGCAAATAGAGGACTGTGGATACAAATTCTCCAGCAACAGATCTCCTCTGTACTTTCATTCGGCAAGATTTCATTCATGCCACCGTGACAAACTCGGAGGTACTGGATGAGAGATGAGAGGAATTTGATTTGTGCCTTCTTGCTTGAAGCTATACTCTCTTGTTTGCCGTCAAACGGTGTGTGTGTGTGTGTCCTGTCGCAAAACGCGGCGACGTTAGTGTGAGTAAGGTGTGTACATGTCTATAATACACTTGATAATGTGACTAAAATATGAATACTCCACGTCCTAATTCGATTTGTGTTTACTTCGAATATGGCTTTAACCGGATTAAGGTAGTTTCTTAATCAGAGTATTGTCTTAATCAGGTTAATATCAGAATATTGTTGTCCATGTCTGGAACATAAAGCAAGGCAGAATGTATCACTTTACCGTGGTGTCGAAAAACAGCAGGGGAAAAGGAGGAAATACTAAACAAATTTAAAAAGATGCGTCATTGTCTGACTCTCTATTTTTCTGCTATAGTATAGTTAGGGTCAGAAGGACGACACAACACAGTCTAGGAGGAAGTGAAATACAACAGTACAGGTTCTTCTGTTCCCTGTTAAATCACAAGTAGAAGAATTAATTGACGTAAGACTCAAAAATAGGGGAATGGAAACTTTTCTGCATACCAAAAATGGTGGACTGAAACATCAAGTTTGTTTGTTTGTTTACAGGGTTTTACATCTTTATGTGGATGTGCGGTACAGCGAGGAAAAACAGAGCGCAAACATCTCAATCCAAGACGAAATCCACTCTGGACGTCTCTAAATGATGAACTCTCATGCCGTTTTCTTACTAAAACCTCTGACATGGTTTTACAAGAAGACATGTTCCAGCTATATATATCTTCAGCCAGTGACCCACAGAAATGTACCCTGGGTTAATGACACTCGCCACAACATGCGAACAAGAAATGGCAACCTTGAGAAAGTGTCATCAGCAGTTGAGAACTTCCTTTGCACTCATACCACTGCATTAAAGTAAATTCAGTTCCCTCTTTGTAACTGTACACATACTAAAACCTTGATCTATGATCCATCATATCTTATCATAAAGCTACTTATCATATCTAAAAAAAAAAAAATAATAATAATAATAAAAGCTGTGATTTGTAAATAAAAATGGTATATAGTTGTAATTTTAGTGTTGCTGAATTTAATAATAAATCTATACGTGTAAAATGAATGTCTCAGCCTATTGGAAACACATTACAACAATGACATTTGAATGCAATATATGTGGCTTCTTTGATGATTAAATGCATTAAATAGTTTTATTGATCATTTTTTAATCTATTTATTAATTTAATCAGTTATTAATTTAGTAATGTCTGGATTCTTTTCACCTTTAGCCACATAGAGGTTAGTGTTGGTAAGTTTCCAGTTAAATGCGTCATGGTTCCTTGCTTTGCTTGCAACAAAATGAAGTTAAAAAATGATGTTGCGCAGGAAACCACAGCAATCACATGACACCTTTTCAGAGTGGTTGACAGATGCTGCTCACACTAGAGGAATAGAGCATTCAACGAGAGAAATGAGAGGCTTACACTGTTTAGTGCTTTGGATTTTTTCCTACACAATATGGACTGGAGCAGGTGAGTGTCAATTTCAGCTCCCAATTAGGGATCTGGGTAGATTACTTTCTGGTTCCAAAAACATGACAAAAATTGTAGTTAGTAACAAACCATTACATTACACATTTAAAGTAATATAATCGGACTACTTTTTGATTTTGATTACTCCTCTGGGGCCTTATGAGGTCAAATGTAGGTCAGCTGACATAGAAGGAATTCCTGCATTTCATGTAAATATGACGTGAAGTATTACATTTTAATATGGTGGAAAGACGAAAGCCTTCCAGAGACAGTCATACATTTGTTAAATGAATGAGTGATAATTCAGATAATGTGCACTGCAAAAAAATGCTTTTCTTGCTTAGATTTTTTTGTAATATATAATATCTAACAATTCTTAAATCAAGAAGCATTTTCTAGACAAAATTATGGTCTTGTTTTCAGAAAAAAATAAGTCAAAATTAAGTGAGTTTTTAACTCAAAATAATCTTATTTCAAACCGAAAACAAGATTATTTTGCTTACCCCATTGTCAGATTTTTTTTGTTAAAAAAAAAAAAAAAGCGTATTTTTTTCTGAAAACAAGACAATAATTTTTAATTGTATAGAAAATGTTTATATATATATATATAATTTTTTTTTATAAGATATTTGGACTGGAAACAAGACAAAAAAATTTAAGTAAGAATTTTTTTTTTTTTTTTTTTTTTTTTTGCAGTGTGTTCATCAGGAGCTGAAAACACTGATGATTTCTGTAAATTTAGTGATAATTTACTGCCAATGAGAGCTGTGAGAGTAAAATTTAATCAATAAAAAGTGAGTGTAGTCTGATTACGAGTATTTTAAAACATAATTTAATCGAATTAAAAGTATCCTAATTTACAAGAATCTGATTATGTAATCCATATTAAATGTAATCAGTTACTACCCAGCACTGCTAGTATGTGAGTATTTTTTATAAATCTTTGTGAATATGTGTTTGAATTTTAAAAGCTTTGGGTTTTAATTTGTTACAAACTACAAAGAATATTTATCACCTATGATATGTCAACAGTTTCTACAGATGAGCCTTGGTTTTGTCATGAGGTTCCAGAGAAATGTATGGGAATGGCTGGAAATGTTCCACAGTAAGTTATTTTATACCAAAATCTTTTAACAAGTGAAAAGTGATTTGAGAAGTGAGAAATGTATTAACGGAAACATCATGTACGTAAACCTCGTTCCCTGAAGGAGGGAACGGAGACATCTCATCGGTATATGTGACCGACTATCAAGGAAGCTTGGTTGACTGTCTGGAAACATTTTATAATGACTAAAGGCATAAGTATGTTTGTTTAACAGGTGTATTGAACAGAACATGAGACAATGCAAACAATCAACACCAAAAGGTCGTATATCTACTCCAAACTACTTCTATCGAAGAATTTCCCCCTCAGAGGTAAGACTAAATATCAGTACTTCTTAAACATAATTTAACATTTTAACATTTATCATATTACATAATCAACAGACAAAGTCCATTTTTGAATATCATAAATGTATATTTGGTCACACTTTGGTTTAGGGTCAATTCTCACTATTAACTATGACTTTTGCCCTAATAAACTCCATAAAACTCAATAAAAATAAAATAAACTGCTTATTACTGCTTATTAATAGTTAGTAAGGTAGATGTTAAGTTCAGGTACTGGTAGGATTAAGGGATGTAGAATATGGTCATGCAGAATAAGGCATTAATATGTGCTTTATAAACAGTCAATATCCCAGTAATGTATGTTAATAGGCAACTAGTTCATAGAGAATGAGAATTGGACCCTAAATTAAAGTGTTACCGTATATTTATTATCTGTTCTAAAAATATGAATGCATATTATGGATAATGGTCTGATTGATGGTCTGATAAATGTGTAAAAACAATCTGTACAGTCATAAAACAAGAAACAGAAGTTGAACTTAAAGTGTCAGACACGTTTTTGTTACAGCAAGATCAATTAGATCACACACTGGATATAGATAAAGGATATATAATCAACATCACTGAAGAAGCAATACTCAAGAGCAGAAATGGGCAGGGGGGGAACAATGTCACAGATTTGCTCTTGATTGCGTCTCTTCTCAATGAGACCCTCTTCAGAGTCAGCAGCAGTTCAGACACCAAGGTACTTTGTCTGTCCTTCAAAGCATTGTTTATTTGTCAATTAATTGTGAGTTTATCTTCTCTGGGGTACATCTGCATTTCATAACACTGTGGCTTCTTCTTCGGATCATTTTGTCATTGTGACGTTGACAGAAGGGAAATGACCCAAATGAGTCAGACCCAATATTACACGGGCAAAGCGTGCTGGGAGTTTGGCTTGGTGCGAAAGAAGTTCAAAACCTTTCTCAGCCTGTTCAGCTCAGATTCAGAAATAGCAATCAGGTGAGATGCTTTCACATCACACCATAATTCAATTGTAAAAATACACCTTGGCCTGGTGGCTGTTATTTATCAACTGCCAATTTTCACTTCTGTAAAAGTGCAACTTCATTATTGCAGAATGAACGTGGAATCTGTGTCTTCTGGCATCTCGATAAAAACGGCAGAGGTCAGTATGATCTTCACACCATCTTTAGCGTGAAAAATTAACTATTAGATTAAATGAAGCATGAAACCTCTCTAGGTCAGTCTCAGAAGCAGTGCAATCGGTGTGTGTATTTCATTTGAAATTGTTACAGCTAAACTTTTAGGAAATCATTTTTCCCTCCTCAAGCCTAAAGTAACAGCCTCGTACATTAGGCAACAAATATGGGTTGTTGAACTATTACACCTGTCCACAAAATATGGTCTGGTACCAATAGTAATTTATGGTTACTAACTTGAAGCCTAAGCTAAATACGCTACATTATTTCAACCACGTCGCAGTAAATTTGGAATTAATTTATATATAATTTCAATTCTGATAGGATCACTCAGTTTGTTGTGCCTCATATTAAATCACACATTGTAATACTAAAAAAAAACTAAACTTTCTTGTTTGATATCAACCCTGTTACATTCAAAATGCTTTAGAGTTGAATGTTACGAGATTGAAGATCAAGTAAGTTGTTCTGTGAGAGAATAGCAGTTGATGGAACAAATCTCAAGTCTTTTGAGGGTTTTTGCCAGAAAAGGAAGGGCAGAGTCTGTCACATTCAACCACTGTTCAAAAGTGTTGTTTTTCTGAGTAATAAGGTTACCCAAGCGTGCCTATCCATGTGGTTAAAGTTTATGAGCTGACCCTGATGAATGATTTTCCCAGTCAACTGGTAGTCATTCTTTAAAGCCATTAGTTGCACATTTATGTAATTAATTTAATTACTGGAAGCACCATAATATTGAGCCTTTAAAATATAAAAGCACACGCATAAAGCACATGCAGTTTGCAATATCATTTAGCATAACAAACTGTTTTTGTACAGGTAAAATAACTGGAAGCCAATGCCACCAGATATTGCATAACCTGTCCAGTTCTGCTTGCAACGTGACAAGTGGGATTCGAACCGGTGTTTCTGGCATGGAAGCACCCTTGTTAGCGTGCACGCCTCGTAAAAGACCGCCTGTTTAGTCACTAACCTCTCTAAACCTCACTCTTATCCGGGTCACGGCACCAGTTTTATGTATTAGACCCAATTCTGCCAATAAGAAATTTCACGCTGAGGACAACAATTCAGGATCAGTTCACCTCCATTTATTGGCTCTGGAAAAACATGGGACACTTCATCAGAGGAATGTCCATTGCGTTAACTTCTTCCCATGTTATAGATAATATTAACTGGGAAGAGGTTAACACAATGGATATTCCTCTGATGAAGTGTCAGGATGCACATGTTGTCGTTTTAACCCGTGGACTAAAAAAACAACCTGCAGCAACATTGTAAAAGTTGTCCAATTCCACAGGAAAACCAGACTTGGCTACACTGGTTGCATCAGAAAACTAAATGCAACTAACTTATTGCCTCGCTACCTTACAGGCAAAACAAGGTTCTGTCATTAATGACTCACCCTCATGTCGTTCCACACCTGTAAGACCTTCGTTCATCTCCAGAACCAGTGTTAATTTTGACAGCAAATTTTGATTTAGTTTTAGGCATAGTCTTTTGACTAAAATGCCATTTAGTTTTAGTTAGTCATCGGAAATTGTTTTTAATTTTAGTCTAGTTTTAGTCGACTAAATATCAAAAGATTTTAGTCGACTAAATCAACAGTAGATTAGTGAATTAATCTAGTTAAATTGTAATGCATTAATTAAGCATTTCTCTAACAATACACAGATCCAATACACTGATATAAATCTGATATCCTCCAAACTGTTTCTGTTCACTTAAGACAACCAACTGTACTTTACTCGCCATAGCTAGTTAAAAGTTTTAGTAATATTTGGTGTTTATGTTTTTTAGTTTTTGCTTTTAAATGTCTATATAGTTTATATTTTTATTTATTTATTATTTTGTTAGTGTAATGAGGTTAAGCTAAAACTTGGAAACTAGATGAAAGAGAATAAGTTTACATTTGTGTTTAACTCTACATCATTCAAATGATAAGCCATGTTTGAGGTCGATGAATGATAGGCGAACGTTTAGATTTACTGCAAGAAATAATTACTACGTTTAGCCGTTTCAACAATCTGTCCGTCATGGACTGCATGACTTCGCCACGTCATATGGATTTTTTATTTTTTAATCTGCATCCAACTGACCAATTATAATTTGGTCGACCAAGCCTCCTCTCGCCAACTAATGTTTGGTTGACTATTAGGAGGCAGCCCTAAATAGAGATGTTTCACTTTGTGTTAGCCTGAGGTTTAGAGGAAAGATGGTGTGATGATAAAATGATAAAGTGTATTATCTGTAGCATCTGCAACCATACTGTTTCCTGAGAATGACCTATTTACTGTATTTTGTCATTTTGAGAGGAAAAAGCTAATGTCGTTATTTACAGACAGTTCTTATTTGAAAAATGACTTAATGTACATGCAATGTGTGTGTGTGTCTTTCAGGTAACTGGAGTACAGATGGCTGTGAGACTCACATTGAAAATGGAGACTTTGTTTGCAGTTGTAACCATCTCAGCTTTTTTGCAGTGCTCATTGTAAGTGCATTTGTCACCTTTTTTGGTTTTAAAAGATTAAACTCCTCTGTTTATGACTCATTTTAATGCACTCTTTTGTCCTCAATGTTTCTGAAAGAGTCCTCAAATTCCTGAAGAATCCCATATTGTCCATCTCAGCTACATTTCATATGTCGGCTCTGCCCTTTCAATTGCATTTACAGCCCTTATGATTGTCATGTTTCTGTGCCAACGGTAAGCTTATTATTAAATCAGAACAGAATGAGATGTTCTGTGGTACAGATATAAGTAGATAACATCTCTCATCATCCACCCAACAGGAAGAAGCAATGTGAGCATGCAGTCTT
The DNA here is from genome assembly GCF_024489055.1 of Chanodichthys erythropterus. Taxonomy (NCBI): domain Eukaryota; kingdom Metazoa; phylum Chordata; class Actinopteri; order Cypriniformes; family Xenocyprididae; genus Chanodichthys; species Chanodichthys erythropterus. Next base: position 55,750,678 of record NC_090231.1, read on the forward strand.
CATTCATGTACAGCTCTCAGGCTCCTTATTCTTGCTGCACTTCTCGTTCTTGAGCAGCGTGTGGTTTTCAGGGCAGAGCCCCCCGGTGTGTCAGGGTCTCGGACTTCTCCTGCACTGGTGCCTTTTAGCCACCTTCACTTGGACAGCCGTTGAGGGCTTCCACCTGTACCTGCTGCTGGTGCGGGTCTTCAACATCTACATCAAGAGATACATGCTTAAACTAAGTCTTGTGGGCTGGGGTGAGTTCAAATTCACATTCTGAAGTCAATATCCACTACTCCCTCATTACTCATGGGCCCTGTGAGTTCAAGTAAATGAATCCAGTCATAATAATGGAATTTACTGTATAACACGGAATGTCACAGTCACAGAGAGTCACTTCCAAAGCATTCCTCCTTTATATTTGAGAAAAACTATACACACAAAAACTCATAAGATCTTCCCTACAAACCAGCTGCCAAACGGACAGAAATGTATTACTATTGTACAGTAGAATTATATTTGATTTTGATTACATTTTAAATTATTAATTAAAGGATTAGTTCACTTTAAAATGAAAATTACCCCAATCTTTACTCACCCTCAATCCATCCTAGGTGTGTATGACTTTCTTCTTTCTGATGAACACAATCTGAGATATATTATCCTGACACATCCAGTGAACTGAACCAACGAGTATGAGCTGAAGAAAGTGCTTCCATCCATAATAAACATACTCCACATGACTCTGGTGGTTAATAAATTCCTTTTGAAGCGAAATGATGCATTTGTGTATGAAAAATATCCATATTTAACAAGTTATCAAGTTAAATATCTAGCTTCCGTATTCAACTTACGACGAAGTGTAAAACTCTCTTTTTTTGTAAGTTAAATATGGATATTTCTCTTACACAAACACATCGCTTTGCTTCAGAAGGCCATTATTAGTCATGTGAAGTACGTTTATGATGGATGGATGCACTTTTTTTTTGAGATCGTTGGTCCCGTTCACTGCCATTATAAAGCTTGGATGCATCAGGATATTTATTAATATATCTCAGATTGTGTTCATCAGAAAGAAGAAAGTCGAATACATCTAGGATGGCCTGAGGGTGAGTAAAGATTGGGGTAATTTTCATTTGAAAGTGAACTAATCCTTTAAAATGTTAAAGTTTTGTGCAGAATTTGATTATCATTGTTTTTAATAATAAATTGAATTTAATCATAAAACGTGTAAAATTTAAAACAGACAAAATATAAAACATTTCATAGGATGCTTACGCAAAGAACTTTTGACTGGTTCATCTCTTTGTGACAGTTGTGCCAACACTAAAAAAAAATGATACGTTGGATTTACTTAATTTTTTTATATGTCAACAGGTTCCACATAATTTGGTTATGTTGAATTTAATTAATATTATTTATTTCAGTTAACTTAAATTTATTACATACGGTTAACTCAATGCCATTTAGTTGAATCAGGTTAACATTCTTAATTTTGTCCAAAACCATTAAGTTAATTACCCTAAAATTAATATCAAACAGAAATTTAAAAAAGTAATCCAGTTTAATGGATTAGTTTATTTAGTGGATGCATTCAAGAACAATTTTCAAAACTTTTACAAAATCTTTATTCTGTAAAGACTCTTATTGTTAAGTGTTAGCCAGAAGATGGGTTTATTCCATCTATGGCATGCCCAAAATAGTTGTTTTTATTATTAAACTTATTAAACTGTTTTTATTATTAAAATTATTATTGTAAGATAATTGTTAGATAACCCAAGCACATGTTCTACACTTCACCACAATGGTAACCCCAAAACTATTAACATAACAGAAACTTTTAAATATCAACATAATAGAAAGTAAACATTAAAAAGTCCCTCCATTTTCTCATGTTGCTAAAAACTGCTTAAAAATAGCACTTTATTTCAACATTTACTCTCCCAGATCAGCCCCTTTGCAAAGCATGATGGGAAGTGAAAGTCCTGTTTGATTGAGTCCTGGTTGAGTTTACTTGATTGAAACATGTTATTTTAATATGAAAACAACAAGTTAAGTCAAAACGTAAATCGTTTTAAGTCAGTTAAACATGAAGCAATTAAATTTGAACCAGAAACCTAATACAATGGTGTTGAATCAAAATAAGTTGTTTAAATAAACTGAACTGCATCAACAAATCATTTTTTTTGAGTGAATGTAGTTTACAAACAATGATTAAAAAACACTTTGAATTAAATATAATATTTTTGTTTGATATTTACCAATCCAGTGGCCGAAATCCACCCAAAACCCTCATGTCATGTTGTAAGACTCTTTCTTATTTGGCACACAAAAAATGATGGTTACACAGCAAAATCCCCAGAGTTAAATCAACTCTGCTTAGATTACATACAGTATGGTCCCTCTCTAAATAGTGTTAAAGTAACACTGAAGTAGAGTTAAAGTTAATGAGATAATTAAGTGATTAAGTTATGATTGAGCATTAGTGATGAACACCTGCTGTTAACAAGCAGAATCACTGAAGAGAAACATGCTGCTACTCTTTTCCATATAATGACAAGTGTTTTGAAGTGTTTTGTTTTAAAGACTGTGTTTTGGGTGATTGGATCACAAGTGGACGACGCTAAATACAGGTGTAAACTGGGTGTAAAACGCTTCTCCACTTTTGACCATTTCCAGAGGTAGTCAAAAACGCATTCGACCGGATTGCTTTTGTAGTGTAGATGCTCATGTGGTTCACATGTGTACAATCAGCCACAAAAGACCATCTACTCTCCGTCTACTGACCTAACGCATAAACATTATGGGAAGCGCACTGGCCAGACAGGATTTAAAGTTTGTCAGCTGAAAACCCAGGTTCGGTTTTAAGACGAAAAATGTACCAAGCACAGTCTTCTCGAAGAAATCAGGACAGAAGTGGTTGAAAGTGGACAAAAGAGATGGATTTAAACCACCAGGTGTAGACAGGTATGTGTCTCCCTCGTCTACTTGTGATTCGATCGACCAAAACGCAGGTGGAAAGAGGGCCTAACAGACATATGTTTGTGAATGTTTGGGTGAACTGACCTTTAAAGAACACTTAAATGTGTATTATAAGATCTATTTACTGTATTCATTTTTCCTGTAGGTGTTCCCACATTTATAGTGATGATATGCGCAGTGACTAAAGTGTATGGCAAATATTCCTTTCAAGCGGATAAAGACAACTCAACAGCCACACATCTGTAAGTTCAATCTATTTAAATTTCACTGCAGTTTTACTTCTCCATCATCTCTCAAGCCTGTGTTTTCATTGGCTTCCTATCATCTAGATGCTGGGTGACCAAACAGACAGTGAGCTACATTACAGTGAACGGTTATCTCTGGCTGGTGCTGCTCTTTAACATGGCTATGCTGGTGGTGGTGCTGGTTAAGATGCATCAGTTAAGATCACAGGCTCTCCAGATTAAAGACCATCAGAGGAGGGCATGGAAAGACTGGGCATCTCTACTCGGGCTCAGCTGTGTTCTGGGAGTGCCCTGGGTACTGGCCTTCTCCACCCACGGCCCGTTGAGTCTCAGTTCGCTCTATGTTTTCACCATTCTCAACAGTTTTCAGGGTAAGAACTTGTTGCAACTTTCACTGAAACAAAAGCATGTGTTAAAGGGTAAGTTCTCCCAAAAATTAAAAAAATCTGTAATTAATTTCTCGCCCTCATGTCATTCCAAATCAATAAGACTTTTGTTCATTTTCGGAATACACATGAAGATGTTTTTGATGAAATCTGAGAGCTTTCTGTCCCTCCATTGATAGCCTACGCAACACTTTCAAGCCCCAGAAAGATAAAACATCATTAAAGGATTAGTTCACTTTCAAATTAAAATGTTCCTAATAATGTCATCCGAGACTTTCATGTCCTTCTTTCTTCTGTTGAAAAGAAATGAAGGTTTTTGATGAAAACATTCCAGGATTTTTCTCCATATAGTGGACTTCAATGGCCTCCAAAGGTCAAAATTACAGTTTCAGTACAGCTTCAAAGGGCTTTAAATGATACCAGACGAGGAATAACGGTCTTATCTAGAGAAGCCAAATTTAAAAATTAAATACGTTTTAACAATAAATGCTCATCTTGAACTAGCTCTCTTCTTCTTCTTCTCTATTAGAATTCCAGCAGTGTAGACACTGCTATGTGTATTACTGCCCTCCACAGGTCAAAGTTTTAATTGATTGTTATATACTTGCACTAGCATATTGTATATGACAATTTAGTTAAAACTTTGACCTGTGGAGGGCAGTAATACACTTATCAGTGTCTACAATTCAAATAGAGAAGAAGAAGAGAGCTAGTTCAAGATGAGCATTTATGGTTAAAATGTATACAATTTTTAGTAAATGAGTGATGGTTTCTCTAGATAAGACCCTTATTCTTTGTCTGGGATTGTGTAGAACGCTTTGAAGCTGCACTGAAACTGCAAACATTTGGACTTCATTGAAGTCCACTATATGGAGAAAAATCCTGGAATGTTTTCATCAAAAACCTTCATTTCTTTTCGACTGAAGAAAGAAGGACATGGACATCTTTGATGACATGGGGGTGAGTAAATTATTAGGAAAATTTTAATTTGAAAGTGAACTAATCCTTTAAAGTAATCCATGTGACTCCAGAGTGAGTTTTTTTTTTTTTGGTGGGAGTGGGCGGTGAAGCAGCGCTGCCAACTCTCAGGCATTCAGTGTGAGATTCACACAGTTGACACCTGTTCTCATGCAACATTTTCTCACAGTGGTTTTCTCTTTGTCGACCAAAGACAACACTGACAACACGCTCAGACAAGACTTACTGAAATTAATTGTGTCTCGTGTAATCACTCAATCAGTTTCAACCACAGAAAGATATCAGTAAAATAGCTTGTGAGCAATGTCACGTATCATCACATTTATCTCAGAAAAGTTTCCAGAAGCATTTTGCAAAATAATAAAAAATACATGAATATTACATATTGTCATGATCACAGTCTGCTCCTGTCACTCCCCGGACTACACTTCCCACAATTCTCCCTGTCAGTCACATGTTCACTCCACACCAATCACCTGTCGCCACATACAGCCATGCACACACTCCTCACTAATCACCACACCCAGCTGCAGCTTGTTACCTGGACTATAAAAGGACTCTCACTCACACCATCCAATCGCGAAGTCTTGTTTACCCTGTGTGACATTTCTGAGCGTTCCCCTGTGTTTATTGTCTGCCTGTTTACCGTTACCGATCCTGCCTGTTTCCTGTTTATCGACCCGTTGCTGCCTGTCCTGACCCTTGCTTTGTATACCGACCTGTGAGTGATATCTGCCTGTCCTGATCATTGCCTGTTCCTTGACCACGATTCTGCCTGTTCCTTGCTGTTCCTGTTTGCTCCTGTTTGACCCTGCCTGTACGACCACTCTCACTTTAATAAAAGCTGCACATGGATCTCTGCCTCAGTCCCGCTTCGTTACACATATTCATTATATTTTACTTACTTATCCTATATAATTAAAAAGTTATTTAAAAATACAATATATATACAATGGTATACAAATCAGTTGTTAATTTTAACTTTTAATGAGGTAACAAATAACATTTGATGTAGAAATACATGAAAGAATTAATTCAATATCAATTTAGAGCATTAAAATAGACATGATTGGTGTTGAATTCAAGCTGGGGTGTCAAGTGATGGAAATCATGTGACTTTCTGGAAATTGTGTCATAAATGGGGCCATGAAATCGTCAAACAGGAAGAAGCCTACCTCTTGTGAAGCCCTCTCAAAGGTCAGAGACATTTAGACAAAATGAATGTTTAGGATACAATTCTGACTTAAATAAAACTATTTAACAGATTTAGATGGTCTATGCGAACCAGACAAACCTTAGCTCCCTCTATACCCTCGTTCACTATTCTCTACATTACTCCACTAATATATTTCACTTGAGGGAGTGAATGAAAACAAGTGCGTCAGAAGGGCTGCTGCTTTTGCGTAGTTTGTACTTGCTGTTTAATAATCATTTGAAACAGTCGTAATGAACTCAATAACATCACAATGGTTTCAGACACTACTACAAATGGCAGTGCCCTCAAATAGTGCCCTATTTAAGGATATAAGGGGTGATTTCGGACACAGCCTTTAACCTTGGATGCAGACCTATTACCATATTTTCTTTACAGCCATCTGTAAAAGTGATGATATTTCTTAGATTTACATTTTTATATTCCATAGCATTGTGACACCCAGGAATATACAGTTTACTCAATTTTTTGCTCAAATTGTAGTAACAACTGTATATGGCAAGATCAACCATTCATTATATTATAACTAATTAGGCTAATTATAGAAATATTTTTCATTTTCACAGCATGTTCTGAAGAGTAAGCATCTCCTTTAACTGTCCATTTGTTGAAATAGACAACTGTAGACATTTTAAAGGCATATTTTGTTTTTGCATGAAGTGCCAGTGTTTATTTATTTTTTTAATTTTCGGGCACTTTTTTCCCCCTTAACATGCTCAAAAACTTTTGAAACTTTGTACACACATTGGAATCGTCGGTCATCAGGGCTGGGCACAAGTTGTCATGGGGGGTCTTTTTATATGGTTGGATTTGAGGGGTTCTGTAGCACACCCCTAACCAAACTTCATACAGTTATAGATCTCATCAGGCCATTAAATTTAATATACTCCTCCTAGGGGATTCATCCATTCACAACCAAACTCAGTCAGCATGAAGTCAAGACACTGAGAATGCTAAATTACGAGTGGATTTTGGATATCTCAAATGGATTTTCCGTGGCAAGGCAACAAATGTATGTTGAAAAAATGGAAACAGGAAGTGTGTTATAACTTCTGCATACACTGACTGATTTTGATGAAACTTCAGCTGCTTTTTGGTTGTAGGAGGCTGATGTCATGGATGTGATTATTGTGAGTCAAAGTTATAGCACCACCAATTGGCAGTAGGAAGCGTCACTTTCAACATGCGTTGAAATCGCCCTCTTATTTTTACCTGATTTGCTTCAATCTTCGTCAGAATAATGTCAAGAAACTGCAGATGCACACCTGTAAAAGGATTTTTGATATCTTGAATACTGTTGTCATGGCAACAACTCAAACTTTAATATTCTTTTTGGGTGTTTTTGAGACTCTTAGCATGCTTCAAATTGCATGAAACTCAACACACATCAGAGTTGTCAGCCAATAGACATGGGCAAAGCCTTAGAAATGGGCGTGGAGGAGGGGCTCTACAGCGCCACCTTTTGACTAAAGCTGGGAGTTAGTTTTACCTACAGTCACCAAACTCGGTACATATATTGATCTCATCAAGCTAGTATAGATTTTTATTTTTAATTTTTAAAATATTGAATCTTGAATTGTTATTTATGAGGACACAAATTTGTATAATGACATGGGTATTACACTGATGTAATGATGTAAACATGAAATATGAGGACATTTCATGAGTCCTCATATTTAAAATAGCTTTAAAAACATACTAAACAATGTTTTATTAAAAATGTAAAAATGCAGAGAGTTTTCTGTGATGGGTAGGTTTACACCGTGTCCTAACCAGACGCGACACTGCGACAAGCGATAAAAAGTATCTTTTCCATCTTAATCAGAGATTTTGTCCTAACCAGCCGCGATGACGACACGTGAATATTCTGTTTTAGAAATGGTTTCTATTTCTCTGCGACGTTGTGGCTGAAACAGCAACACAAAGTATGGCAATGATAATATCAGGTATGTGCTTTATTTAATGTTAAAAGCGTCTAACGTGAGTTTGAATATTGTTCTGTGTTCCCAGCTTTTTAGCTGTTTGTAGGGCACTGACAACATAGTTTTATATTTAGGTTAACTAGTTAGGTAAATATTTAGGTTAATAAAAATGTTAATAGACCTTGAGATAAATACTGGACTTCTGGACTTTCGAGCTGCAAAATGTAACTTTGCCCTCATTTGAAAGTGACCTATGACATGATATTCATCTAAATTTAAATGCTCTCATGGATGTGGCTATTGTGGCTTGCAGTCATAATGGCACCAGCTGCTGTACTAAATATAGTGTATTCAATTGTCTTTGACAAAATCCTTTTACATTCACCCAGCTTAAATTACTATTGCACAGTTGCCCTTAAGCTACCGGGGTGGCGGAGCACCAGGGCTTGGACCCATCATCGCTGCTTGCAGCTATATTTAGATTTGTGTTTTTGGCCCTAAATGAACAGCATAAAGCCGGGGCTCTTGATGAAATATGTCTCTGGCGCTAATCCAAAATGTATAATATTCCATGCATCTTGTTCTTTTCATCCTCTAGGTGTCTTTATTTTCTTGTGGTTTTTGACTCTCACATGTAAAGCACGGAAAGAGAAACAAATCTCATCTAAAGGCACCATTCAGGTCAGCTACCACAGTAATGAAGATGTGACTAGATAACCAACAACTGTTTGCTGGAGATTTAAAGGAAGACCCTCCACCCTACATCAAAACTTCACTGTAGTTCTGTATTATTATACTCATTTGGGTCTTTTTTAAAAATTTTAAAATGGGGTCTGCAGAGCCTCAGGGGACTGCAAAGGGGAATCTGCATGTAGTTTTAAGGAGTAATTATTTATTTATGTGTGTTGATCTGTTATTATAATTCCAAAAGAGTTTGTATTTTTGCATCTTTTCTTTGCCATTTTCACCTTTGGCTTCCTTACTGACATTTATGATACTTCTTTGTGTAAAAAAACAATAAACCATATTCATTGTGAAAAATGCAAATAAATAAAACTAAAATTGATCTAACATTGGGTCAAAAAATAACATTGATGTAACATATATTTTAGTACAATGACAAAAGTAAATTATGTTTAAAAAAATGTATTGTGCATGTTTTATTACACGTATACAGTAGGTTAAATGGGTCTTTATACAGGAAAATATATGCTTTATATTTTTGGCAGGGGGCCCATCATATTTGGTTGTCGTTGCTCTTAAATAAAAAAAGAACAAGAAACTTTACAGTTTTTCTCAGTTGCTTTGGTAAATTTCTCGAATCATCCTTACAATTTGCAAAACATGTTCATTTCTCGAAATAATTCGTACACACAGCACAACATATTGGATTACATGCAAAAGCCTGTAACTTGCTCAGAATCCTTAGTTCATCTCTCAAAAGCAAGTATTTATGTCATTGAACATGTCAGTGCCATCAGAATGACAAGTCCTTGTGTCATTGTTCTCGAACAAGATAGTCAAAATGCTTAGCCATGTTGTAAATATAACAGTGATGAATATTTCAGATGTAAACTATGGCTATGGTTTTTATGACAGTGAACAAATGACTGTAAAATGTCCTTGTGATAAATAAAAAAGACAAGACTATACATACACTTTATATATGTATTCATGGTTATGTGTGTGATATAGTATGTATCTGTATAAAGTTCATTTAGCCTACTATACTGTAAGTGTAAAGCAAGTGCAATATGCTACTGTAAGTGTAAAAATGCCACTATAATATTAAGATTACAGCATGCATATTAGAGTACAGTGCACATTGCTGAAATACATACCTGATATGTTTACAAAATGCTTGAATGATTGAGGAAAAGTTTTTTCTCCAAACATTCGGCTGCACATTTAGACCCACATGAGCCATTGTAAGGTCATGAATGAGAACATTGTTTACAATAGTGGTCCTTATTTCACTAGAAACGTGCCTACGCCCTTATCTACCTCTTCCTCTGTTTTGCCTCCCTATCCTTCTACCACACATCCTTTCGCTTCTTCCTCTTCCCAGCTGTTGACCCTGTTCTTCCATTATCAGAAATTGAAACTCTTGTGTTGTGCTCTGTCTATATATGCTTTCCTGTTGAAGATTCATGACATGCATCTTTGAGCTGCTTTAGAGAACTGGTTGTGTCATTGGTTGATTAGTGAAATTCAGGATTCACCTGCAAAATTCATCAATTCAGGACACATTTACAAAAGTCTAATAAAAATGTTTGGATAATATACTTGACACATTATGATAACTAGGTCAACCATTTTGCATTTAATGACTTGTGCGATTAACTAATGACTAGATGTTTTGAGGAAATAGCAGACAATTGCCTGAATGTACTAAAGCATTTGCAATTTGTTTAAAAGAATGAGAAACTGCTTTTATGATGTGCACAAGTGACTAGATGATGATGTGGTTGAACAAGTAGCTTTGAGAATTTCAGTTTTGATCTGAAAAAATGTGCCAAAGCGACTGAGAAAAACTAATAGGACAGCACTAATATATAAGGACTCTAGTTCATTCAAAGGTGTAATTTTGGCACCACCTAGTGTTCAGAAAGCACAATTCATTATTGAGAACGTCCATTTCAGAAAATGTTTGCAAACAGCAATGACGTGTTTTGTGGGCGGAGCAAACCTGGAGGCAGAAACGAGTGACGGTTAGTCCATGGAAGACACGGAATAAAATTAAAAAAAGGTCATTTCAAGTTTATATCTCACAATTCTGATTTTTTTTTCTCGTAATTCCGAGTTTATAGCTCACGATTCTGAGGAGAAAGATCAGAAATGCAAATTTGAAACTCGATATTCTGCCTTTTCCCCCCTCAGAATTGTGATATCGCAATTACGAGTTATAAAGTCCGAATTGAGAAAAACAAAAACAGAATTATAAAATGTTATAGGTTTAAATGTTGTGTATGTTAAATGTTATAGGTATAAATATTTAATGCTTTAACTTCTAATGCATTAAGCCTCGTATGAACTGCATATGTGAATATTATGTAGATCTATCAAATTCATGCTTTAAAGGGATAGTTCACCCAAAAAAAAAAAAAAAAAAATCTGTCTTTAATTACTCTCATGTAGTTCCACCCCCGTAAGACTTTCGTTCATCTTCGGAACATTAATGAAGATCTTTTTGATGAAATCTGAGCAATTTCTGTCCCTCCATTGACAGCTACGCAACTACCACTTTAACGCTTCAAAAAGTTCATAAAGAGATTGTAAAACTGATATAAATTGAGTAGTTTAAGCCACATCCACATCCCTCTCTCTTCTTCATTTCCCCCAATTTAAAAAATAAATATTGAAGACTATACTAAAAAACAGACAAACAAGACAAACACTTACTTCAAAAGTTTTATGAAAATACCAATGTGAGGAAAATTGATACAAAATTTTATCAATGGTAAAATATTACAAAAAGTATAAAAAAGAAAGTGCACGAAAACTTCTTTACAGCATTAATTGTACAGACAGCTTTGAATAAATAGCATAAGTTAAAAAAAATGACAAATTAACGTAATGAAATGATCAGCTAAATCTCTGGTAAGGCACATTGACTGAGAATGTGCCACATTAATATTCAAAAACATTTTTCCCTGAAATTTATCGACATCTTGTATTCGCTCTCATGCATTTTAAGAACAAGAGCATTAAGTCAACATTAATGTTAACAAAGTATTGCTGGTGAATGAAAACAAACATTCATTCAAATACACTGAAATAAAACCGAAAACCACCAAACCAAATTTTTAAACTCTACAATCTTGCTAAACTTCAGAGCCAAAACTATTTTTTTTTTTTTACCACAAAAAAAAAGGCTTTTGTGTGACATCAACATTTTTGATTAATCCAAATGGCAACAATTAAAAAACAAACAAACAAAAGGCTGCAGTCAATACATCAAGGCTGAAAGACTGTACAATTTCATCTTCGATTACCTTTAGTGTACAATATTGAGACATGGAAAAACGTGGTTAAAAACAGTGTAAAGCCTGGTCGGATATTCATCAGTAATATCTCTTACTTTCTGTATTATAACACTCTCATACAACAATAACAAACACACAAACATCAACAGTCATAAAACTGATCATGCCTACAAGTACATTATGCATGCTTTCATATGCCATTGTGTAAATGATAACCGTTTAAATACTCTGAGATAATGTATTTTTGCATCTTGGTTTTAAAGATTTACAAACCCGTAACCGTATTTTAAATATCGAGAAACATCTTTATGCCAAACCAGAAAAAAAAAAAAAAGATTTTACAAGCATGTGTCCATATTACAGATCAAAAGCTGAGGTGAATTCACATTGTGAATATTGTGCCCAAAGAAATCTTCTCAGTAAATGCATGTGTGTGATTTAACAGAGCAGAAGATCGCAAGGTAAAACATTGTATTTGCTTAAAAGTACAGATATAGCACTTTACATTATTCATCTGTAACCCGTGAAACTAAATGCCAAATAGAAGTCTTTTGGTGCACTGGTATGGAAAATAAGATTATATTTACAAAACACTGGTAACTCCAAAAAAAATTTACAGTAATAAAAAAAAAGGATTACATTAAATTTCCTAACTCAGACCTATAAATATGTCCTAATGCCCAAATTTTTCTCCTTTTCTGTTATATATAAAAAAAAAAAAAGGGTACAAAACTTACATTTTACAAAAGAGTCATAAAAAAATAATTCAAAAGCAATGGGAAAACTCAACTCATACACAGTTATCTAACAAAGGGAAGATATCAGAGTCTACCACTGGAGACAAAGCTATGAGGGCCTCAACGAGACAGTTTGAAGGGTACGATAGTTGGATCACCATGCCTCCTTCAGGTCCTCTGGAAGAGGGGAAGGAAGTGTTTGAGAGATCTGAGAGTCCGGGGAGGATGCCAGAGCTGGGCGCTTCTTGTTACAGCAGGGCTTGAAGAGACGAGGATCGATGATCACCTCACCAAAACGCCCCTTGTAGACAATCCCACAGCACACCTTTTGCCTGAAACACAAGGATGGTGTTATTCACGGCTCAACCGCTAGGATGTCAACAGGCATTGGTAAACAGGAGGAGAAGAAGAATACCTCTTCCAGTAGGACAGGTCAAGAAAGGAGAACCCAGACGGGTTAGGACGCCTCTGTTTGGTCTCAATGTCTGAGCCGTCATCGGATTGATTACTGTGGCTGGGAGACTGAGAGGGAGACATGCTGGATGTGGTGCTGTGGGCATCTGAATCTGTGAAGACATGACAGCAAACATTAACATTTCAAGGAGAAATTCTCAATAAAAATGTCCCACTCGCACTTGTCCATATGACGGCAGTGAATAGCGACCAGCATCAAGATTTTTTTCCCCCGTACGTTTTTTGCTAAATTATACACATTTTACAAGTTGCCAAATTTGTATGAACTCGTACGAATGACCTACCCCTAAACCTACCCATCACTGAGGTTTAGACAAATCGTATAAATTCGTACAAGTGAGGTTGTACGAATTCATACAATTTAGCCACCTCGTAAAATTGGTCGTGAGATAGCGTTTAGAAAATTATGCCTTTGTCAAGTATCCTTGTAAGCACAGTGTTAAATATTTAAAATATACTATTTTTTGGTTGTTTCTATATTAATTTGGAGATTAAATGTGAATTACAATATAATATTATATTAAAAACTTTAACCCCGTAACTGTCACCCCCATTTTTGTGCATAAACGTGAAAACGCACTATCCAAAATTAAATTGTTGGAATTCAAGAATGCTTCAGAATAGATTCAGATTGTTGCTGAAGTGAAGGCACTTTAAAAAAAAAAAAAAAAAAAAAAAAAAGTGTATGAAAAAAGTTTACATTTACTGTAAATCAAATGTACTGTACTAAAAAAGTTTATTTAATATAAAATATATTTAAAAAAAATAATTTTTTTACTCTAAAATTTATGTAAAAACCAAAGCCATATGTCTAACCAAGTTGTGTTCCAAATTTGAAGTTGATATCACAAAAATTGAAGTTTATGCAATGTACCAAAAATAGCCACCAGGTGTCACCCACATGCCATTGAAATTTATGCCTTCTCCTGTAACAAATTAATACATTTCTTTCCAAATATCACTTCCATCACAAAACAGATGCCAATTATGCAAGCTTGAGATTCAGACCTTTCTGACGATATGAGTCGAGATTAGATAAGTTGACTATAAAGTAGTTAAAGTAAATTTTGTAATATGAAACATGACAAAGCCCACTAGGGGGAGGAGCCCTAAAAGGATTTAAAGTACCGTTTCTATGGAAATGCATTGTCCAATTTCAAAACAGTTCACAAAATGGATGCTGAGTTATTTAAGCTTTCGAATGATAACTAATTTGAATTTATGATGATTAATATGCGACATGAAAATAGGCATTACTTTTTTTTTTTAAATAAATCGATTGATCCCATGTGCCAAGTGGTTCTGGGGGTATTCGATAGTGTTTGGTGAAAAAACAACCAAAATTGAATGTAGTTTTTAATGAAAATCATGAATTTGGCCGTTGATCTTCTGTGCTCAACTGCGCATTTGTGAGACTCTGTTAGCGCCGCAGTTCACTCCGTCTCACCCAGAAAAAGCACACAAGCTGTGAGAAATCATGATTCATAAACATGCAAAAATGGAAAATAACACCTAGAAATCCCAAAAAAGTATCTGTGTACACCGAGTTGAATATCTCTGATGACAGTAACAGGCATACAGCATTAGAAACAACACCAGAGTGAGTAAATTATGACCTTTTTTCATTTTAGGGTGAACTATCCCTTTAAATACTAATGAAGGTCCAGGCCTAAACATAACTCAATGGGGCATAAGCAAATTGCATGAAAACATACAAACAAGATCATACGAATTAGCCATCAATTCACCAACATGCAAAATTATGAAAATTTTTGTGTTGGCAATAAAACATTAAACTGCACATGCAATGTTTAAAAACAAAACAAAAATAAAACTCACTTTGTCTTTTGAACTTATGAAGCCTTTTCAGTTTACTTTTTTTCTTTCCGTCACTATTTTTGACTTTCTTGGGTTTGGTCAGCTTGAATCCAGGTCCTGCCCTCGCATCCACCACCTTGGGAGGGAAACAAAATAATTCTCAAAATGTCTGGAATGAAAGGGATGATTCCAGTGAAAACAAGAAAACAGTCCCTTACATGGTTCCAGTTCTTCTTTGATCCGTGTGGTAATTTCTTCCAGCGTTTTACCAGAAGCACACAAGCGTTGCAGATGTCTCCAACCCGATCCTCTGACAGACTATGAAACATATTGCAATATGAATGACAGAACTGATTTTTAAACACATCAAGTATATGACTGGAATTTTATTACCCATTATCAAAAAAACTAATCCTGATGAAATTTCTCCTTTTTTAACCCTTATAGGGTCTTTGGGGTCTTTTTAGACCCCAAACAACATTTGCTAAAATAAAAATGAATAGAAATTAAAGAAAAATTAAAAGAAAAAAAAAAATGTTCTCTTTGTCCAAATGACATGAAACTTTGTACAGTTGTTAACACTTTTTAGATATACAAATAAAAAAAAATGAAGTGACATCTTGTTTTTATGTTAGTGTACAAAAAAAAAAAAAAAAAAGAAGTAGTCACACTCAGGGTCTTTGGGGTCTCCAGAGACCCCAGGCAACAAAATATTATTATTTTTTTTAAAAAAACAAATGTAATTTTACTTTGTTTATTAATGTTTTTACTTCATATTTGTGCAGTTTTTGGAGGATTTATCCTATCTTTTAAAATTTATATAAATAAATAAAAACCTACTCAACAAAATTTTAATACAAAAACAGCTTATGTAAAATTCACTTTATAAAAGACCCACATTTCTAACTTTCATTCATGGGGATAACATGGATAATCTGACATGGTTTAGTGTAAGATTTTTGTCCATCTTTTGCAAAATGCAGTTTTAAAAGCAAAAAATTATCTCTTTTACCAGTAACCGTTAGATAATGCAGAGCTCCACTATTTGCTGTTTGACTGACTGAAAGACATCTTTTCGCAAGTATTTTTCAGTTGGATTTATATCTACATATTATGAAATCACAATTATGACAATCAAATTACTTGTCAAAGTTTAGCATTTTTTTTTGTACTGAAAAAAAAAAAGTAAGTTTTTCTAAAATGTTGATTTTGAGGATGAATTTTGTCAATTTTCTAAGCGGGTTCTCATCATAATGTAACAATATTGGAAAAACTTTTTTTTTTCCATTACAAAAAAAATACTAAACTTTGACAAAAAGTAGCTTTTATTATTATAATTATGATTTCATAATATTTAGATATGAATCCAACTGGAAAAAATAACTTATAATTCCAATATTGTTACATTATGATGAGAACCCGCTTAGAAAATTGACAAAATTCATCCTCAAAATCAACATTTTTGAAAAACTTTTTTTCAGTACAAAAAAAAAAGCTAAACTTTGACAAAGTAATTTTATTGTCATAATTGTGATTTCATAATATGTAGATATAAATCCAACTGAAAAATACTTGCGAAAAGATGTCTTTCAGTCAGTCAAACAGCAAATAGTGGAGCTCTGCATTATCTAACTGTTACTGGTAAAAGAGATAATTTTTTGCTTTTAAAACGGCATTTTGCAAAAGATGGACAAAAATCTTACACTAAACCATGTCAGATTATCCATGTTATCCCCATGAATAAAAGTTAGAAATGTGAGTCTTTTATAAAGTGAATTTTACATAAAAAGCTGTTTTTGTATAAAAATATATTTATATAAATTTTAAAAAAATATGATAAATCCTCCAAAAACTGCACAAATGTCGAGTAAAAACATTAATAAACAGTAAAATTGCATTTGTTTAAAAAAAAAACAAAAACAAAAAAAAACAAAGCTTGTTACAAAGCTTTATTTAAGCTCCCAAAGTAAATATTAAAGCTATCCAGTATGATATCATTTAATTCCAAGAGGATTTTCGGTTTAGTATCAAAAATTGTGACTGAAATTCCATTGGATTTTTTTGGGATGCAAGTAGAGATAAACACTTACCCGAAGCAGAGTCTGAAGTTTTCCTCATATCTGCTGCTGTCAGTGAACCGAGAACTCGACGACTTGGTTTTGCAAATACAGCAACCCTCGTTACTGCGGTAAATCTTGGATTTATGGAAGCCGAACATCTTCACGGGCTCTAGAAATGAATGGAGAGCGTCATTAACACAAAGGTCTCCTGCGCAGTTTGCGCGGGGCATTGGAGGGGCGGTCACAGGGATTCAGCTCTTGAACTTGACCATAAGTTACGCAAAAAACGCAGAATCACAAGCGGTGTGTCTGGAATGAAAGAAGAAGCGTGTTTGCTTTGAATCCGTCTCGTCTGCTGCAATGACCTACTTTTGATTTATGACAAAAGCCTTTCTCTGCAGACACCTTTAACGCACTCGCACGAGAGAAATAAACAACAGCAGCACGCGTGCACTGAAATATGCTATTTGGAAAATCCTAGAAAGAATAAAAATGGAGTTTATACCTAACTGGGAACCTATTTTAAACAGGAATCCACTAAGAATCAAGTCTGGATAACCCGAAATTATCATTTTATTCCCATTTAGTTGCATTCGCAAATAATAATAATTCCTTTGGGAATTTTGACATGGTGTGACGCTGGTGAAACAGGCGGAGTTGTAAAATCGAAAGTACAATTAAATGGGCGCCTGTTCTCGGGTTTTGCGAGAAAACACACTTAAAACACCTGGAATAAGAAAATTAACATCTCAAACGACGTATATTCATAATATAACTGTATGAAAACGCTTGAAAAAACACATCAAACATGACACGACTCGTTCACAAAGACTACACACATTACAAAATAATTATTCTGTCTAACATGACATATTTGTATTTCTATGAGTTGGTTCGCAACATATTTGCATCCATGGAAACCAAAAGAAGAAAGCTAACGCACACGGAGATGTGTCGTAAATTAACGTTACACGCGTTTCCTAAATCAGTGTTTATGAAGTTGTTTCTAAACAACACACGGATGATATTAAAGTTAAAATACGGTTTGAATACAATCGTTTATCTAAACTTTCACACAGTGAGAGAGCGCCAAAACGCGCGTCCCATTAACAATAACAGCTAGCCCGTTAGCACGCGACCATGCCACGCTCCACATCCACGCGCGCAAAGCCCCATTGTTGATGTAAATAACCGCGCTGTAAACGCACTAACATTACACAAACACCGCGTAACGCACTCCGACACTATCAGTACACACGTTTGAAACGAAATGCTACATTCGTGTAGTTAGTTCGCAACAATAACAAAGGACTTACCGTCAGAAACTTTGAATTCCGTCCGTTTTACTCGTCTGTACTGCGCATGCCTTACTACGGCCACACACAGAAACACAGATGAATGGTGGGGGCGGGGCCTGCGTACAAACATTGAGTAAAGGGGTTTGTCGGAGGAAGACCATATAAGGAGCATAGACGCCAAGTTTAAACACTAACTCAACCAATCACTGCGCTCCCTTTCTTGGCCATTTAAGAATGTTGCATCCGGGGAAGTACGCAAACGTTCCGCACGTATTGTTCTTGTTCTGACTTGAATGCGTGTGAATGGAGGCGATTCCCAGATAATGCGTGAAATACGGGATTGTTTGTATCGTGTATATTATATGATATTAGGTTATCCGATATGCTGAAATATAATGTTCTCGATAATGTGGTTTTATTATGACTATTATTATGTCTTTCAGCAGTTTGCAAGGCTTTAATCCTAAACACATCTAAAAATCTAGAACTTATAGTACTTCAAAAACACTATATTATTTACTATAAATTACTATATTTTTTTCACCTGGGATGTCCATAAACTTGATGAATGATATAAAAAAAAAAAAATTAAAAAAAGTTAATTTTAAATATATTTTTACTGCATTTCATTAAAGTTGAAGTTCGTGACACACACACATATATATGAAGAGTTTCGTTGCAAAACGAGATAAATCCGTTTTTAACATTTTTGTCAAAACATGTTTATTATTATGTTATCATGTTATTATTTTGTTTTAATGTGCTACTTAGCTGTATTTTTTAAGTTATGAAGGTTTAAATCAAAACAAACCAACTGCAGTTGAATTGATATTAATTGGAATGCACAACCAAAAAACAAGATTTTTGAAAAATTAAAAAAATGGATTTATCTCGTTTTGCAACGAAACTCTTCATATATATATATATATATATATATATATATATATATATATATATATATATATATATATATATATATATATTTTTTTTTTTTTTTTTTAAATTGCTTAAAAATAAAGTATTATAATGTATAGATATTATGTTATATAAAGTTCAATAATGAGAGATCTCTATTTTTTTTTTTTTTCACATTTTTAATTACCTTTTTAGTACTACAGTTTTTTCTTTCAGTTAATATGGTTATTAAATGGCTAGTTCACCCAAAAATTTTACTCACCTTCATGTAAATCTCAAGAACCATAAAGGTACTAAAAACATATTTAAAACAGTTCATGTGTTCAGTGGTTCAATATTAATATTATAAAGCGACGAGAATAATTTTTCGCGCGCCAAAAAACAAAACAAAATAAAGACTTTTCAACAATATCTATATGGGCCGATTTCAAAACACTGCTTCAGAGCTTTATGAATCGAATCAGTGATTCGGATCTCCTATCAAACTGCTGAAATCATGTGACTTTGGTGCTCAGAATCACTGATTCGATTCGTAAAGCTCTGAACCAGTGTTTTGAAATCCATCACTATACTGTTGAAAAGTCGTTATTTAGTTTTTGTGGCCCACAAAAAGTATTCTTGTCGCTTTATAATATTGAGATAGAACCACTGAACTGATTTAAATATGTTTTTAGTACCTTTATGGATCTTGAGACTCTCAGTGCAGGTCCCACTGAGCCATCGGATTTCATCAAAAATATCTTAATTTGTGTTGTGAAGATGAACGAAGGTCTTACGGGTGTGGAACGACATGAAGGTGAGTAATAAATGATATTATTTTCATTTTTGGGTGACCTAACCGTTTAAACAATAAGGGTATTAAAGTCTGATACATAATTATAGTAGAAAAACAGCTTAAACTGGTCATAGGACATGGAAATATTTCTTTTAAAATACTCATTGATTGTACAGCAAAGATATACATTTTAATCAAATCAAATCTTGCTGAACGTCACTTGCATCATTTTAAAAACAGACAGAAGCATCATAACCATATTGAATTGTCACCTTTAATACATTTTATACACTGTACACAGTTGTTCAATATTTAACACTACATTACACTGCTTTGTCTATAAATTTATCAAGAGATAAAACACAAGAAAAGAAAGAAAAAGAAAAACCTCCCAGAATGCTCATGCCAGCTGTGTTTGAACAGGAACCAGAACAGTCACCATGAAATTGGCACATGAATATCAGCCTTTAATGTGCTTCTCCCAGGAACATCCTACAAATGATGCTACACGCTAAAAACAGGTGAATATTTCATCAATATTCAATAAAATCTTGGAGATGTAAATATTGCATAGCAGAAACAGAGGGGCTGCTGGGGTTTAACTAGGGACACAAACACAGCATCTGTGCCGCAATTCAATTCTACTTTAAATATGGCATTAGAGTTGGCCACGGTCGAGACCTGAGGGCTGAAGAGATGGGGAGTGTTTTAGGGTTTTTTGAAAGGATGAATCGTTAATGCTATCCTTAATCTCTCTCATAAAATATGTTAGGACGTCACTTTCAGGAGTCGTATCTATTATTTTAGGGGATCATAATGAGATTAAGGAGACAGTTCACACTTTTCCTGCGTGGAACGCAAAAGGAGATATTTAGACAAAAGTCCAAGCTGCTCTTTTCCCATTTAATGAACACTGTGGTCACCATTCACTTTCATTGTATGGGGAAGAAAGAAAGTGCGTTTGGAATGACACGAGGGCGAGTAAATGATGACTAATTATTTGGAATAATTAAGATTTTTAAATGTTTTTGAATCAAGTCTCTTCTGCTTACCATTTATTTGATCAGAAATACGGAAAAAAATAGTAATTTTGTGAAATATTATTGCAATCTAAGATAACTGTTTTCTTAATATATAAAAAAGTGTCACATGATCCTTCCGAAATCTTGCTGATTTGCTGCTCAATTATCATCATATCACTGATGTTAGAAACAGTTTTTGCTGCTTAATATCTTTAATCTTAATTATCATGGTTTCCACAAACACAATAATTCAACATTATTGATAAATGGCAAAGATCATGTGACACTGAAAACTGGAGTAATGATGCTGAAAATTCAGCTTTGCATCACAGGAATAAATTATATTTTAAAAAGAATATTAAAATAGAACACATGTCTTTTAAATTGTAAAAATATTTCACAATATTGCTGTTTTTGCTGTATTTCTAATCAAATAAATGTGAGCAGAAGAGAAAACTTTAAAAAACATTTGAAAATAATTTGACCGGTAGTGTAATTTTTGGGGTGGACTGTCCCTTTAAACTGATTTGCATTTGGAGGGAAATCACACAAGCCCCTGGCATTGTTACAAAAAAAAATGTTTCCATTTTTCTATCTTTCCTCTCTTTTCTTTTTCTTTTTTTTTTTTAAGTAAAAATATGAATTCCCCACAAGTTGTACTTATAAAGCATACTTCTACATTATTTGCTTCAAACTCTGCATTGTGACAGTATGGATTAGATTAGAGCACAGAGCAAGCAACCTGACACATATCAAAATAACACTGTTCTTCTCTGAAAATATAATAACAGTTTTTCTTACACGTTTCCCTTTTAAATATAGCCATTGTCAGCAGTCCACAACAACAACAAAAAATATTGAGCTTTCAATAAAACGGTATAGCACGGGTTGGGAGTTTTCACCTTTCCGGAAAAGTATGGATCAAAATAGAGGACATATTTGAATGTCAGTTGATAAAAATTATGACACGCTTGAAAAGGCTCATTGCACTTAATATATGGCAAACATGACAGTAGCTTTAACGTAAGCCAGGTTAAGTCCTTTTGTTCAAGTCTCTCCGTGTAAAAAAAAAAAAAAAAAGTTAGTCCATGGTCCCCGCTGATCTGTTAGTTGTATATTCAGGCGGTGTTAGATCCCGATCCCTTTGACGAGAGAGGCCTCCAGAGTGATATTGAATTCCTGCAGAGTCTGTAGCACTCGAATCAGAGAGTTCACCAGAGAATGGTCCTTTAAGAGCGCCGTGTCCTCGTACATCTGTGCTGTGATTGGACACTCGGCAAGGAGCGCGATCCAGTGGTGCAGCAGGTGATCTCTGCAAGCAGAAAGACAACAGTGTTCATTTTGACAGCAAATTTGATTTAGTTTTAGTCATAGTCTTTTGACTAATTTAGCTCAATTGTAATGCATTAAGTAAGCATTTCTCTAACAATACACAGATCCAATACACTGATATCTGATATGTTCGTTTAAGACAACCAGCTGTACTTTACTTGCCAAAACAGACGGTTTTTGACCGTTTAAGTGCAAAAAGACATAAAATTGAGTCTTTTAGTTGTTGCTTTTAAATGTCATTATAGTTTTTTATTTTTTTATTTCAGTTAATGTTTATTTCAAGTAATGAAGATTTTTTATAGTTTTAGGTTTAACTATAATAATCCTTATACTTGTAAAATATATTGAATAATGTGTCAAATAATGTTCTTAGTCTTTCCTTCCCGTGACAGAAGATACAGTAGTTTACTGTGAATTAAATAAAAATTAAATTAAGTTAAATAGTTTGTTGTGTAAACAAAATAACAATAATGACTAGGAAAAAATATTAATTATAAACCATCCCGACACTGTGACTCTTATTCTGAAATGTCTGCGGTCTGCACTGTAGCAGGCTGCTCATTTAAAGGATTAGTCCACTTTCAAATAAAATAAAAGAAGAACAATCCTGGAATGTTTTCATCAAAAACCTTAAATTTCTTTTCGACTGAAGAAAGAAGGACATGAACATCTTCGATCACAGGTGGGTGAGTAAATTATCAGGAAATTTTCATTCAGAAGTGAACTAATCCTTTAAAAGCAGATGAGGGAGATTAAATATGCATTCTTACAACCGTCTAAAACATACTAACATTTAAACACCGTGTAGTAAACATTGCCATAATTCATCGACATTAGCTTGTAAGCAATTACTTGGCATAAATGTGCGCTATTCATTAATTGCGACGCAGTCTGAAGTGCTGCTGGGCGAGCCTGTAGAGGGCGCAACAGCGCCGCATTTCCCGCAGTTAGATCAGCACGTTACACTTCCCAAATCATCCCTCTCTATCATTTTCGTCTCGTTTTTATTCGATGACGAAAATAAGAGTGGATTTTAGTCATAGTTTTAGTCATTCAAAACGCATTTTTATTTAGTCATCGTCTTGTTTTCGTCTGTGAAAAAATGTCGATACTGAAATTTAAAAAAATGTGACGATACCAGAATTTCCCCCTAGCGTTTAGAGCGCTGTTAAGTGGATTCTTAAACACCTCTGATTGGCCATTGTATTCACGCACTCAACAGATACGTCTGTGATTGGCTACAATGATCAACGCTTCAACTTGTAATGGAGCATAATATGGGCAAACATTAAAATTCAAAATTCAGAAATACTCAGTCAAAAATTCAATGACAAACCTGGCCCCTAGACACACGAGCATCTGAAACTTTCCGTCTTTGCCGATGTTTCTGGGTGTGCTGTTGATGGCGCGCATGAAATGGCAGAAATGACGCACTCTCATCTGCCAGTTCTCGTCCTGGGTCATCTGACTCTGTTCCGCACTCTCGAAGTAAACCTGTGATTTTTCTGTGGTAACACAGAATATAAACAGGAGGATTTAGGATAATTTGCAACATTCTGAGGTATCATTCATGTTCCCAGTAGGATTTAATGTTATAACCACCTGACGCACTTCCTCATTGTACTCTGATTAAATCTGACTGGCTGTTTATTAGAAACCTCCAGGAGTAAGAGCTTTCATCATTACTCCAGTCTTCAGTGTCACATGATCCTTCAGAAATCATTCTAACGTGCTGATTTGCTGCTCAAGAAACATTTCTTCTTATTATTGTAATGAAACCATGACACATATTTTTAGGATTCTTTGATGAATAGAAAAGTTCACAAAAACAGCATTTATTTGACAGTAATTCTCTGTAATATTATTAATATCTGTACTGTCACTTTGGATCAATTTAATGCATTTTTGCAGAATAAAATATTTTTTGAAAACAAAAACTTTAACAGTACATATAAGCAAAACAAACTGCGATTGATCCCTTTACATGTCAGACAAGCTGCTCTTCTTGTCTAAGTGGGCGGCTCTTGGCCAAAATATGCTGTATATACAGAGTATACAGTATGAAAAACATGTAATGATGTCATAGTACAAAAAAACTTATAACACTAAGTATGAGAAATGAACAAACACTACAAATAAATATAGCTGCGAGCAGAAATTTTGGGCATTCAAGCGCTTTAAGGTCTTCAAGCACATGCGTAAAAAGGTAAAATGTTTTAATGAGCAAGCCTGTAACCATCTTGATCTTAGATGGAAAAGACCATTTACAGCCAATACAGGCAATTTACCATAGGAAATATATGGTTATAAAGCTTTTTAACAGTTATTGAGGTTGAACCAAAATCCTAGGACTAGTTCGCCAAAGTTGGTTTTTGAAGTAATCTCCAATATTTAACGAACAATTTGAAGGACAGCAGCGGTCCTAGAGGCAAAGTTGCTCAGAATGAGTAGTTCTTCCATGTGGTATGAATGTTGTGGGTATGTGCGAAAAATTGCGCACATACATGATCCTTTATGCACGTGAAAAACACTAACGCGGCTGATTTCTTTTGAATTTCTCACAGGTCTCTAGGGCCCTGATTCAAACAGGCCCAGCAATTTTCATTCCGTTTGTTAACCTTGTCTGATAGCTGCTCAAACTTCATTGGCTGATGGCAGATGTTTTTTGAGATGTGTCAGTGTCCTTGTTGACAGTCGTGGCCCCTTGGACGAAGACACTGCATGCCAGTTTTCAAGTCAATTGGATTAATGGTGAAGTAGTTATAGCCATTTTCATGTTTTTTTCCTGTTATAGCACTACCAAGTGGCCAGTCGCTGCATCCTTTTTCACACGACCACAGAATGAGCTCTTACATAGGTGCGCTGAGTTTGATGAAAATATCTCATTCCGTTCACGAGTTATAGCCATTTTAGTAAAAGTGTCTCCACCCACCTCAAACGATTTGGCAGCCCTTAGGGACCGTGAATCGGAATTTCAACTTTTTTTTGATAACTATTGACAATCTGGTTTGGTTCAGATCAGGTCAAAAACCTAGGACTAGTTCGCAAAAGTAGTTTTTTTTTTTTTCCAAAAATCCAAAATACCAGAAAATTTTGTGAATCCGAGGCATGAGCCAAGGATTCCAACGGTATAAGACACGTGTTTAGGAGTTATGAGCCATTTTGTACTTTTCACTGCTGTATCGCCCCTATCAGGCAGATCAAGGCGAGCCTTGGTGGCGTTACAGACTGTATGAGTACTACCAGCTCTCAAAGTTTCAAGTCTCTACAACTTACAATTTGGTCTGCCTGATCACTTTTAAGGGAGAATGCTGATCCACAGCGCTGCGCGACTGAACCCCTAATAAGAAAAAATATTTTATGGAATGTAACAGTATTTGTTACCTAGAAAGTCCCAAATGAAGACGTTCTTGAAAAGGCGCGGCGACTTGAATCCATGCTGGAACACCTGCTCTAGAGCCCATACTAATCCATACTCTCCACACAAAAGCAGTGTGAGGCTTCCTCTCTACAACAGAAGAATGAAGAAACATCATCAATATGTGCTGATTTCATCCACATTTCTCCTCTCCACTGTTTGTTTTCACAGAGAAAAAAAAAATACTTTACCTCTTTTTCTGGCTTATGGAAGTGTTTGACGATACCATTGATCGCCTCTCCCACACCTTCCTGGATCTGGCCTGTGTTTAACTCTAGTGGGCACACAATGGGAAACATGCTTGAGACAACAGCAATATAATCCAGTTATTAAGTAGTTATTAAGATGTGGCTTTTGACTTTTATGAGATTTCCAAGTACACACTTGGTTTGCTGTTTGGCGAAATGGTGACAAATCTACGCATCATCCCGGGGGATTGCTGCATTGGAGGAGTCCGGCACATTCTCTCCTCGTTCTCTGTGTTAGTCACCAATTCGCCCACCAGTATCCTCTCCAAGCTGCCATCATCCACTCCTTTACCCAGCCAACGGCCGCACGGAAACCTACACAACGACAGTCAGTTAAGGGACTGATAATGAACTATGCGATTATGGTGTTACTAAAATCTTAGTACTCACTTATAAGTGTGCCCTGTGATCCCATTGCGGACCATTACGCACTCCACTAGCCACTTAGCATACAGCCCTGAGTTATCATGGCCCATCTGTATGGTGGTCAGCTTCCCCAGGTTCTGGCACTGTGCAAAGTACAAACAGAGTTATACAACAAACCTCGACCAATATAGGTGTTTTCAATAGTCAATATCTAGCATTGTGCTTAAAAATACAGCAATATATATTGTTAAACCAGGGTAGTGGGCAAAAGAATGTAGGTTTGTCACCTCAAACGTAATCTCCAGAGTGTTTTTGGGGACCTGCAGGACCCCGGTCTCAGCTAGTTCCCCTGAGACGCACACCCAGGGGTTGGCCGTAAACATCGAGCCACCGAGCTTCTTACTGGGGATGATGACCACATGGTATGGTATCACTGTGAACAACAACAAACATGAGCGTTTATGTCATTTCAGTTTGGTCTAAAAATTATTTTAAAAAAAGAACAAAGATATTTCGGATAACACCAATGCTGTAAAATATAGCTAAATCTTGACAATAATTTTAGTGTGTTAATGGATATGATGCTGTTAATGTATTTGGTCTTGGCAGACTAAAGGCCCTATTTTAAGGATCTAAGCAAGTGGTGCACTTAGGGCGTGTCTGAATCCACTTTTGCTAGTTTAACGACGGAAAAAATGGTCGGTGCACCAGGCGCTTGGTCCAAAAGAGCTGTACCTAGCGTCTTATGCTGCGTTCACACCAAACGCATCTGGGGCGTCTGATTTACATGTTAAGTCAATGTAAACGTGCGTCTAGTCATCCTGCGGCGCGAATCGGCCATTGAGACGCGAATGGCGCGGCGCGAATTGAGCGTCAGACGCCCTAGACGCCTGAGTTGAAAAATATGAACTTTGGCGAAAATCGCGTTAACCAATCAGGGACTCTGCTTTGGTAACGTGTTTATGACGTGATCAGCGGTGGAGACCAGAACAAAGATAATAGTCTGTGTGTGGCCACCTATGATGTGTCATCATATTTTTATTGAGACAGGAATAAAAAGGACCTTGCCTGGAAGAGGATAAGCGAAGAAATCGGACAATCTGGTTAGTTGTAAATGATTTTAGCCGTTGATCATAGCCCACCTGCTCGCTAGCAAAAGCCGGCCAGCATAACGGAGTTAAATTGCTGCTACTAGTTTCCAACTGACAAGATGATGTGTTTATTCAGAGGATCTGTGCAGAAAGAGATGGAAGCCCCTACCATGACGCGAAATTATTGAGATGCGCGAATAGAGCGAATTCAAAATGTTCAAGCGTCCAACTAGACGCATCTGACGCGAATCTGATGCCCCAGATGCGTTTGGTGTGAACGTTTGGTGTGTTTTAGGTGTAATGTGCAATAAACCAATCAGAGTCTCATCCCCCAGTCCCTTTAAAAGCCAGTTGCGCTCGCACCATGGCGGATTTGCTATTTACATGGCGGAATATAGATACCCTCAACCTGACGAGTCAGTTTTAATACACGTGTGTATTGCCACGATTGGTCAAATAATTAGCCAATTTCATTCGTCATTACTGCAAATAGGTAATTCTGATAATGACTATCCATTATGACATGTAGGCATCTTTATGTACACAATAACAATCTTCTACATTGTAAGCATGTTGTGGACCCCCAACTATAGGGCCATATTACTAATGTGCCCTTTAAAAAAAAAAAAAATACTGCACCATTGACTTTAGACCAGGGGCCAGTTGCATAAACTTAGTCACTACTTAAGAACTTGTTTGACAAACTTGCAGTTAACCAAGGGGTAATCAATTTTATTTTTCCAATTCAAATTACACCAATCTACCTTTTTATGTAACAGACCTTAAAAAATTAGGGCCACTCTTCAAGAAAAACACTAGTGTCTTAACTTTTAAGACTAGTCTAAGTGGTTTATGCAACCGGCCCCAGGATTCAGTTGGTCAATGGCACAGTCGTTTTCAGTTACCTCAAAATAGCCACACGCCAACAATGCACCTGAACACACCTTGTTTTCAGACCAGCACACCGGTGGGCGAACAGATGGGCGCGAGTGCATTTGCTATTTAAACAACGTGGCCCTGGACATGAAAATGTAACTGCGTCGGGCTGAAACTAGCTAAAAACACTAGCATCACGCCTGCCGCCATATTGTGCCGGATGTATGATAGGGGGCTAAATCTGCTACGCTGCTGCTACAGAGCAAGTATGGACTTAATACTGCTAATAGATACACAGACATGCTGCTGTGAGCATGTAAGAGCATGCTACATAAATAGACAAATCCCGTAGCAGATCTAAGCAGGTGGAGCTGGGGAGGTGGAGGGGTTCAGAGAAACTCTGATAGCACTGCAGGACCAGCCTACAGCAAACACTGAACCAGACTATTTAAATGTTGAGCAAGAAATCTCATTGGCTGCAGAATCAGTAGAGGCCAATCAGCTTGTGCGATGTAGTAAATGATGTGATTGATAGGTCCTTTACATGCAATCTACTAGCAGATTGTGCCATCTAGGGATTCATGACTGAACTAGAGTATATCTATTTTTTTGTAAACTCAAATCGCTCAGCCCTACTTTGTTACTCTCAACTGCAAAAGCTTAATGGTATACTGTGTGTGCAATGTGAGATTGATGCCTCTTACTAATTGTGGTGAAGACATTGGTAAAGCAGAAGTAGTCCACAGCGTTGAAAGAGAGGAGATGATAGAGGAACTGCTCCTTCTCATCATCACAGCGCAGGAAAGCATAGCGCTTATAGAGTTTCCTTCAAAAAAAACAACCAAACACGTTAAATCATACAGTGCAAATTTAAACAAAAGCTTTAAAGGAAGTTAACTGCATGCATAAGAACCTGAAGAAAATGAATTCAAATGTATTTCAGGTCAGAAGAGGACACCATGAAGAATTCTTTACTGAGCATGAGCCACTTAATGGTTCAATGCCCATTAATAATAAAAAACCCACTTCATTTTTAATGGAGCCTTATTTTTTTGCTGTGCTACATCTCTTACACTTTAACTGTCTGACATCCAAGCGTTCGTCTACAGTACATCTTATTTATGACAGTGCCTTTTATGTCACTAAAGAACTAGTCAATAGTCTTACTTGGTGAGCTCATGGTCTGACAGCAGTTGTTTCAGGTGTCTGGACAGCAGTTTCTTCTCCATGGAGAGACGCACCCATGCCCTGGCCTTCCCAACATCTGTCTTGATCTCACTGATGTTCTGGATGTGCCTGAAGAATGACAGACAGTGAATTATGGTCAAAGGATAGATACTGATAACAGGACTTGAATTTCAGAATTTCAATTTCTACTAGATTAGGTTAAGTTACAAGTGATGCCACACTGCGACATGCGATAAAAAGCTTTTTTTTTCTATGCTAATCAGAGTTTTTGTCCAAACCAGCCGCAACAGAGATACTCTGAGTGACAGGGCATTCTATTTATCGAATGGTTACTATTTCGGTTGCTAACAAGTGTCTAATAGCGACTACAGAGGTTGTCAGGGACATTAAACATCATCAGCCGAACAGATAAACTCACTAGTCCACTTTCACAGCCTCGCTGTGTTTATAATTATGCTTTTGCCACCTATTCCAACTTTAATTTTCAGGGAAAATCCTTTAAAATAAAGAATGAAAGGACGCTTAATGGTTGTGACATGAAGTTAATCTGACCATTGTGTAGTTTTATAATCTAAATTTAGCTTTTAACTTCAGCCTATTGTTTTTAGGCTTCAAAATTCATAAAAGTTGTGTACAGAAGATCTGGCGGAAGCTAGATATTTTACTTCATAACTTGTTAAATATGGATATGCATCGCTTCGCTTCAAAAGGCCTTTATTAACCAAAGTTACCAACCACTCAGCATTTTCACTGGCCACAGTTTTGACATCAGTACCATGGGGGAAAACTGCCATATAGATATTTCTAATACTATCTCATAATTTGGCAGCAGGTTTATTAGGCTGCTGTCACTTTAAGACCTGACACACGGATCCATTATACTGGTACACGTGTTTTCTTTCTCAACTATTTATGCTCACTTAAAACATAACTGACTGTGTTTATATGAATACTCGTGAGGACCAGCATTTTGACATTATTTTGTGTGTATTTGACTTTTGCAATAAACAGTGAAAAAGACTTCAATGTAGTGCCGAGAGGTGGCTTTATGTGCGCGCACTTTGGTTTTTTAGTAAAATTATGTGCAATATGCACAATCCCAGGCCGAATTTCAAGCCCTGTAACACCAACAATATTCATCCAGAGCAATTCAAATGAGTCAGTGAAGAGAGGAGGGTTTGTGTGTCGACTCTCTGTCGGAGAGAGGAGAGGAAATCTATGTGGAAAATGAATACTGGAAGAGGTTCAGATATTTCAGTATCGAAATGTATTGAAAAATCAATATTTTTGACAACACTACAGTGCACTTAGTTTATTATTTCAAATGCCTTTTTAAAAGATTACTGAAAAATGTATATATTATATATAAAATTCAACCAGCTAAAGTGGCTAGTAGTCATGTTACATGCCACTGCTGAAATACACCCACATTTGGCGGGTGTTAATGTCAAGCCCTAGTTGGTGGTATACTCAAATCCCTAACCCTAATTAGAATTATCAGTATAAAGGTGCTGTCATATCAGGGAATTATCACAGGCAAAATGGTCCATTGTCTATTGTCAAAAGTGTATTTATA
Organism: Chanodichthys erythropterus; assembly: GCF_024489055.1. NCBI lineage: Eukaryota > Metazoa > Chordata > Actinopteri > Cypriniformes > Xenocyprididae > Chanodichthys > Chanodichthys erythropterus. The sequence goes on from NC_090231.1 coordinate 55,781,566, forward strand.
TATGAAGCACGGCTCACACAGAAGTCAATTTCAAACCAAGCAGCTTTCTGTTGGTCAACAGAACGAATACGCATGACTAAGTTGAACTCGTTGTGAACCCAAGTGGAAATCATTGCCCTCATGAAATTCCTGACTGTGTGGATTCCTATTGAAAGGTAAATGTGGCCGCACTTGACTCTATAAGAATCAAAAGAGCTATTGCTGAGATAACCGCCGTAACCCGCCCTGCACAGGTTCACAGTACTGCATTCTTCCAGTGCAGTGGGAATTTGCCAGAATTTCAGGAGAGAAAATGGGGGCAGGAGAAATGGCTCACAGACTCCCTAGAGCATCAGCCATCCTGCTGTCATCGCTCGCAGCCGCTATCATGCACGCCACGTCCAGACGCATTCTCTTCCACTCCACCTCTGCTACTCAACACTGTCTGACCTTCCATTACATAAATGCATTATAGCGTTTAGTGCTGCCCTGCAGACTCTACAAACCTCAGAATTACAGTCTGCTCAAGCCATAGACCAGCAGCCATAATATTAATGCACTAAACAATGTCATCGCCTTGCTGTATTATGCTGACAACAGGAAAAAGGCACCACAAAGGTAATACTTTTATGATAAATACTGTTTCTGTAATACTTGTTAACACCAATTAACCATTTCTGTTGAATGCATTGTCAATAGGAGATGCTGACATGGCTAAAGAGAGGCATGTAATGCCAAGGCGTTCCTGCACTGCTGTGTCACGGCTCAGCTCAGCTCAGCAGGGGGTCTGGTGCTAATTGGGCTGGAAATAATGTGGCGGCATGAATGTCTCAGTGCTTTCTTCACGCAATGTGAGGAATCACCCCACTTCCCATCTAAGACTACACACTCTCTGCACTGCAGCAGTCTGCCTGTATTTTCATGAAATGATATACAAATTCAGTTTCAATTCATAAATTGATTTAACTGTAGATCTGTAAAAAAAAAAAAACAAAACAAAAAAAAACATGTGATTCCATATTTGACCTTGGCTTTCAGGGTATATTTTTATATTTTCTGACTATTAATTTGATTCTTGTTATGAATATTTTGTTTAATACGATAATCAAATCACAATATGTCAAACCAAAACCACTTAATAACCTATAGCCAGAACCAAAAACTACAAATACATGCAAAGGACTCTTCTCTGTGTAACCGGGCTCTACGCTTACATTTCTTTTTAGGGGCACTTGTGCTCCTAATTTAAAAAATTTAGGAGCACAGTCAAAAATTTAGGAGCACCTTATGATCAGTGACAGAAATGAACCTTCCCATTACGAGATGATATCTGACTCCTTGAAGTGACTTGCCGTGGCTTTTTGGCATTTTTTTAAACCTTAAATAAATGTGTCATCTTTTATGTCAAATTCATAATTTATATTTATAAATGGAGTTAGAATAATAAGCCACAATCAGGAAAATAAGTTACCAATCAAATGAACTTGGTATCAACAAAATTCATCTTTGCACTGCAGAGGTGGCACAGAAGAACAAAAAGGTGGCATTTAGGTATATTTACAGACTGTTTAATCATGAGAATAATGTTTTAAAATAGAAGGTTTTGAACTGAATATAGAAATATTAAATGATTTAAATAACTGAAATGATCCTTTAAAAGGTGCAATGTGTGCAATTTATGAGGCTCTATTGACAGACATGCAATATAATATACATAACTATGTTTTCAGTCGTGTATACAGATCTTACTTTATGAACCATTATGTTTTTAATACCTTAGAATGAGCCATTTCTATCTACATACACCGCGGGTCCCCTTACAGGTCAAGTCTCCATTATGCGCCAACATGGAGCCCTAAACGGACAAACACTCTACAAAGTGTGTTTAGTCACTATGTTGTTGTTCTTTTAAATCGTTTGTATGTTCAGAGGAGGCTTGCATTACCACTACGTTGAATATGCACAAATAAGTTGTAGTAGTAGTAATAGTAGCAGTAGTCGTTGGTCTGGTTTATTAGAAGCAGAGACCATTTTTTTGTTAGAAGTACTAACGTACTCTCTGCTGTCTCAGACGATGACATCTTTGTCTTGTCGGCCAGACGGCCACCGTAGCTTCTCTGTTTTGCTTTGAAAGGGAGGGTTGAGCACTGTTGTTTGCAGTTCGCAACCTCACTGCAGGATGCCGCTAAAATTTACATACTGCACCTTTAAAAATAAAATAAAACCGCCAGTAGGGGGCGGCAAGTCACTGTCGGTGTGACAATCATTCATTCAATCGATTTGTTCAAATGGCTGATTCATTTAGGGACAAAGCAAGCGAATGTCTATATGAATAAGTCATTGAATCATTGACTCACTAGATTCGTTTGAAAGCAGATTCATTCATAAACGAAACACCTCTTTGCTCGGAGATGTGCAGCGGTTCAGCTGTGGTTTTGTTTGGAACTATTTTTATTGATGAAATAGAGCAAAATCTGACAATATTGTTCATAAAATGTGAGTCACTTCATGTTTATTGAATTGTTGTACAAAATCAATATTACATTTGCAAACTCCCTTTATAATCATTAAAAAGCTATCTCGGTTCATCGCAATCTCACAAACGTGAAGAAGTTGATGAAGTTGTCTACACTGTACAATGAATCCCTTATTTACATCGTGTCTATACTCTGTTTGTTACAATGAGAGGATTTGCGAGCATGCATAATTCAGCACTGAACAAATTCCAGCGTTTTGAGTGGTGAGTGGATTTTAACTTGAAAGCCTCTGATTGGCCATTGTGTTAAAAAAAAAAAAATCAACAGATATGTATGTCTGTGATTGGCTACATTGCTCAGCCCTGCAAAAACACTTTCTCTCTCCATGCTCTCCAGAGTGCAAACACAAATACGCTCTGATGCGTTTGCAAAATCTATTTAGCCAATATGTTGTTATTAGTTTCAACTGAGGGTGCACCGCCGTAAAACCGGGCCTGATCGGGTCAGTCGCACTGGTGCTCCAAAATACTTTTTCACAGTCGCACACAGTAATTTTCAGTCGCACTGTAGAGTCCTGGTGGAGTGTGATTGTTTTGCTCTACACTATAATGCTTTTGAGTCTCACCTCATGTCCTGGATCAAGGAGACTTTGAGAGGAGGCATTGCACAGCCAGCATCCGACTTCCGTCTCTCCGTGTCATGAATGATACCTGAGACACAAAACAGGGAGAATATGCTGAAAAATCAAACATAACAAAACTAATCAGCATGTTTTCTGTTCCAAACCCTAGCGAGCTGCCGACCTGGAAAGCACGTCATACATAGGAAACGTTTCCAATGTGGAGGAAGTTTCAAACAGTCGGCAACTAAATATAGACCTGGGCAACAAATTCAGTGAAAGTAAAATAAAAACACTTATATTGTAGTCAATAATAAAAAAATACTCATAAAAAGTTCTATTTTAATACAAATGCTGTTTGTGTTTTATGCTTTACAAAAATGCAGTGTTATTTTATTATTATGTATATAATATTACAGTATTAACAACAACAATGACAATCTCAGGTACTGATTATGTGCTTTATTTAACAGGGTTTCTGCAGATTTTATAAAGGTAGACTTAAGAGTTTTTAAAGACCATCTGCTGGAAGCTAGTTATTATAGTTAATAAAGTTTTAAATATGGATATTTTTCTAACAAAAACCCATCGTTTCACTTCAGAAGGCCTTTATTAACCCCCTGGAGTTGTATGAATTTTTTTTTTTTTTTTTCTGTCTTCAGAATTTGGGCTACCATTCACAACCATTATAAACCTTGGAGGACTAAGGATATTTTTAAATATATCTCTGATTGTGTTCATCTGAAAGAAGATAGTCATATATATCTGGGATTGCTCAAATCATGGGATCATTTTCGTTTTTGGGTGAACTATCCCTTTAAATCAAGACACATTTACTTGAGAAGCAAAGTGGTATAAGGTAAGAAGTCACCTCAGATCTTGAAAATAAATCAAAGGAAACAAGAAGATTCAAGCTGTGAACTCAATTTGAACAAACAAGTGTATTCTATGACAAAGACTGTTTCAGTCACTCAGTATGTATTTTTAATAATGTTATGTATGTATTTATGAATTTGATGTACTTTGATTCCATTTGATTGTGAGCACAGCATGCTTGCAGAGACTCCGCCCTCACACTCTTCTGATTGGCTGTGATTTTTGATTGATTTTATCATGTCTTGTAGTCAAGCTGGTTTGCTCGCATGCATAGTGTCTAGTTAGGACAATTTTTATTAATTTTTAATTTATTGTTTTTTTTTTGTAATATTCTATTTAGCTTTTTACTAAAAATCATGTTTTATTTATATCAGTTAGTTGCCAAGACATTTCTAATTTTTAAGTTTTTCCATCTAATATATATAATATTTCAATTAACAAAAACTTTTAAATAGTTTCAGTTTTAAGGCCTGTTCACACCAAGAATGAGAACTATAAAGATAACAACAACTATATTAACGTTTTGTCGTCTGCTGCTTTAAATGTTTGAGCTCTTTAAGTGGATTCTGATTGGCTGTCAATATTTTTATCATTCAGCAAATAGAAGAAAAAAACAAAAACAAACAAAGTTTGAAAGCGATTCCTATGATATCTTTCCTCTGTGCAGTTATCGTGATAGTTGTGGCGATGTCTTGCCTATTCTCACAAAATTAGAATAATTATTAGTTAACAATTACATTTAGTTAACAATAACACCACTGACAAAATAGCTGCGTTCACGCCATGGGAGTAATTACAGAGTTACTACATGTAAAAAGCAATCTTGTAGAACTTGTAATTATAACTTGTAAACTGGGAATTTTCTGAGAGCTCTGACTTGTACCATGTGACCACTGTAACTGACGCTGCAGATTCATATCAAGGCGTTGATACGCCAAGATACGTCAAGTTTTTAGCTTAGAATCATGAGCTAAATTTAACATCAAAGCTGGAATCGCCATGTTAGCCGAGTCTTTTGTCTGGTCCAAGTGAGAAGCACTTTCTGTGTGAGTGACCGTTAACAGAGTCGCCTGTAGAGGGTTTCAAATCCGTCACTTATGAGGTTGCAGCCTCAAAAGAAGGTCCCTATGTAGACAGCTAGAGGTATGGAGCAGAGTGACATTGCATCACATTCAAAGTATTTTACCAGGAGGACCGAGGCCTGCTGGAGTAGCGTCTCTCTTCTCTTTACTCTCTTGATAATGTAAGAGGTGCGACCACAAGGCGGATTTTCCCTGGCAAACACACAGAGAAGGACCAGGTCAAACAATCTGACTACATTATTACTTTGACAACATGTAATCGTAGATGTTGCCTATGTACCTGTTTGACCTGCAGACCATGGCTCCAGATTCTTTCCAGCAGATCACACAAGCTGGCGATGAGCGTGTTCTCCTCCACGCCAGTGATGCTAACCTCCCCGTGGCCGAGCTCCACCGCTTCCCGTCCCATCTTCTCCACCAGCATGCGCTTCGTCTGAGTCACAAATTAAATGGGGTTAGTTAAAGCCTACATCCTGATCTATCTGGAATTTGTCCCAAAACTCTGCGTTTCCATCGCGGTCTAAAGTACCGCTAAGGTTAGGCACTAGTCAGGTGACGTAGGACTGTGCGTGACTTTCCAGTTTTTGTCCTCTTGATATAAGCTTAATAAAGCCTGAACCTTGTCGTCGGTTCGTATTTTTAAACTCCACTGTTGATTTGAATAGCAAAAAATGCTGCATAGAGTTAACCTGCATGAACTCAACCAATCAGCATGTTCAGCTCCCAAGTCCCACCCCCGAAAGTTCCTGAACTTTGAAAAAGTACTACCTCGTGAACAGGGACTTTCTGAGGGGGGAATTTTTACCCGTAACTTAATTTAGACCCTGGTTCCTGTGGTTGAAACACACCGGGCACCACCCCAAAGTCCCTAGTTCCTGCAAGTTTTTGCGGTGGAAACACGGCTTTAGAGTCTATTAGCAAACCTAGAGGAAGATCAAAACACGCACCTTATTTCTGCACTCCTTTAACAGTCCCTCTACAAACTTCCAATTGGTCTGTGCAATGACTGAAGGAGACAGGTTGGAGAGTTTGGGCTGGCGGAGAGTGGTGCCAAGGTTCCTGGCCTCCTGGATGTATTTCTGAAATGGCAATTCCACAAAGTCACATGACGCCCAACAAAAGACTTCCATGCAGTTTGTGGCTTTTGAGCTACTTCGAATTCAGAGTTAAACAGCCAAATACCCCAGATTCCATTGGGATAAATCAAATGTGCTGCACACCTCCTGAAAAGTGAAGCCAAAACATTTTGTTTGCCCCCTGGTGGCTGGCTGCAGTATAGGTCATAAACCCCACCCTCTCCATGTAATCTAATGGGACTTGAGTCAAATAAAATATCCAATTACACTTTTTTATGTCATTATAAGTTGTTCTTATCACGCTTATTCAAGCGTTTTTCCAAATAAGTTTGGTTCTTGTTAGTTATTTGATGCTATAAAAAGGGGTGTAACGTCATGATTGACAGCTGTGCTTGTGATTGAGTCTGTGGGAGAGTGGGCGGGACCTTGATACCGCGGCTCACTACCTCAGGATCACTACTGCGCAGACTCTGGCTCCAAATGACGTCATCGGCACACAGCGGCCATTTCTGGGATATTTTGGCTTCATTTTTCTACAGTGGAAGGAAGTGGAGACACGTCATCCATATTTTTTTTCTTTTTTTACAGAATATGGGCTAAACGCAATGGTGAGCACAGATGGTTTTCTAATATACAGAACACCTATAACTAAGCATTTAAATCCTGAATTTGGTATTGTCTTAAATTAAATAACAGTTTGTGGAATCCCATGATGACATTTCCAAGTTATATTTCACCCACTAAATTAAATTATAAAATATATAAAATAATCTTCATTTTCTATGCAAACTATTATTTCTAAATGATTTTTTATTTTTATTTTGGGGCAATATATAACTGTGCAGTAACTTTAAATGACTCTCACATCTGGACTGATTTGTATATACAGTATGTGGGCAGAGATTTCATGTTGAATTTGCCAAATGTGACAAAAGCAGGAAGCTAGAGGCTGATGGGGAAGTGGGCTCAAGCATTTTAAGACATGGGGATCAATGGGGAATGTCAAAGTGGGGCACAGATTGAGATTCACAGCCTGAGAGCGGCCTGATCTCTCATCTATCACATACCACATCCACCTTGACGGACTTTAGACAGGGCCTGAAGGATTGCGAGAACCAGTAGTAGTCCAGAGCCAGCAGAAGCTGAAGCTCAGAGAACAGACACTCCACATGCTGAGAGTGCGTGTGTGTGTGTGTGTGTGTGTGTGTGTGTGTGTGTGTGTGTGTGTGTGTGTGTGTGTGGGGAAGACAGGAGAGAGACGGACAAGTGTGAAAAAAGAGGGGTGAAGAAAAGAGATCCAGGAAGTGAAAGTTATAAACAAACAAAACAAACAAAAAAAGAAACACATTAATCATGCTATGAAAGGAACTATAAGATAATGACAATGGACAATAAAATAACAGAACACACAAAGAAAAATAAAGAACAGGAGAAAAACATTAAAAAACAAACTAGTAAAACTAGTAAAGTAAAGTATTTTACACCAAAAATGTTGTACTGAAGGACTTTACATTTATTCTGGATATTTACTGACGCTTTCTTTCATTATTTGCTCCATCCATTAATCCATATATATACAAAATTATTTAGTGTGTACATATACACATGCACACACACAAGTTTGATTTGTGAATTGTGGGGACATTCCATAGGCGTAATGGTTTTTATACTGTACAAACCGTATTTTCTATCTCCCTACACCTAAACCTACCCATCACAGGAAACTGTGCACATTTCAAAAAATCTCATTCTGTATGATTTATAAGCCTTTTGAAAAATGGGGACATGGGGTAATGTCCTCATAAGTCACCCTCTCCTTGAAATATCTATGTCATACCCATGTCATTATACAAATTTGTGTCCTGATATGTCACAAAAACACGCACACACACACACTTCACATTATGTCCGTACCTCTCTCTGGTCATTGTCCAGATAGAGATGTTCAGTGTGCTGTTTCTGTCTGTCCCTCCTCCTCCATTGTGCTGGTGCACTGCGCTTCGCCCATCTAACACACCACAACAACACCATTAGATTAAAACAAAGCAATTCAAACAACTGAACCTTCACAGTTTGCATTTGGCTTATGAGAAATAGTCTCAACGCTTGATTTACCCAAGCAAGACACCTTCTTGGAGCAGCATCCTTGTTGGTCTTGGAATAAACTTAATATCAACTACGGCTGTGCCAATACAGCTGAAACAATATTTTTAAGCCGTAAGATATTTGATATTTAGCTCCGAATGGCTTCCGACGAACCATTATGATTGCTGTCCAGCAGATTTAAAGTGCTCCATTATGCTATTTTAAAGTTTCCTACAATAGTATGCATCCATGATCAAAACACACTTTAAAGGTGCCCAAGAACGTTCTTTCACAAGATGTAATATAAGTCTAAGGTGTCTCCTGAATGTGTCTGTGAAGTTTCAGCTCAAAATACCCCATAGATTTTTTTTTTTTTTTTTTTAACTGCCTATTTTGGGGCACCATTAACAATGCACTGAATTACACTCGGCACCGCCCCTTTAAATGGCGTGCTTCCTGCCACACGAGCTGTCGACTATATTACAGCGCATTTACAAAGTTCACACAGCTTATATAACCCTCAAATGGATCTTTACAAGATGTTCGTCATTATGTGAATTATGTGAGTAAAGTATTTATTTGGATGTTAAAAGTTTGATGCTGTCCTCTGTGGCTAACGGCTAATGCTACACTGTTGGAGAGATTTATAAAGAATGAAGTTGTGTTTATGAATTATACAGACTGCAAGTGTTTAAAAAAATGAAAATAGCTCTTGTCTCCGTGAATACAGTAATAAACTTGGTAACTTTAACCTCATTTAACAGTAACAGTAACATGCTAATGAAACTTTTAGAAAGACAATTTACAAATATCAGTAAAAATATCATGTTATCATGGATCATGTCAGTTATTATTGCTCCATCTGCCATTTTTCACTGTTGTTCTTGCTTGCTTACCTAGTCTGATGATTCGGCTGTGTGCAGCTCCAGACGTTAACTGGCTGCCCTTGTCTAATGCCTTTTATAATGTTGGGAACATGGGCTGGCATATGCAAATATTGGGGCGTAGACCCCCACTGTTACGTAACAGTCGGTGTTATGTTGAGATTCGCCTGTTCTTCGGAGGTCGTTTAAACAAATGAGATTTACACAAGAAGGAGGAAGCAATGGAGTTTGAGACTCACTGTATGTCATTTCCATGTACTGAACTCTTGTTATTCAACTATGCCAAGATAAATTCAATTTTTGAATCTAGGGCACCTTTAATTTTCTCATAATATCCATTGCAGCATCACCTTATTTCTCACAGTGTTCGAAACGGTTCGATAAAGAATTCCGTTTCTCTAAACTCCTCCTTTCCGAGATCCTCCTCTGCTCTAATTGGTCAGACGGCCCAGTCTGTTGTGATTGGTCTACTCTGCTCTGATTGGTTTTGAATCAATTCACTCAAACTAACACAGTTCAGAAGCACTGACTCACATGAATGATTCTATCCACCCTTATCAAATATTTTAGGGAAAGTCATTTCAGGACCAACAAGTGATGCTGACCCGATTTGATCATGTTGGTGCACTAATAACTGAGGTCTCAATACATCTAGGAAAAGCAGAGAGATCTTCATTCTCACTTGTTGCTGGTGGGCCCAGTGGAGAGCACATCGGACTGTAAGCGGGGGAAAAAGCCCGGCTCATAGCGGCCCTGACCGATCTTCATGTCCAGCAGGTGGGGATGCAGAGCCGTGTGGTCGATCTTACACAGTCTCATCTCGATGGCCTTTTCTGAAGTGACACACATCACAAGGGAGGAACTCGTCATAAAAACATTACTGATGAATCACCAAAGAAATAACGTTTTCATCACAGAGATAAAACCCGCAATGTGGGAGGAGTGCGAGTTAGTGATGTGGTCGAATGAAAGAGACAGTTAAGCCACTGATGTGAACCCACACGCCACGCTCAAAATATCTCTTACACAACACAAAATCTATCAGCCCCGACAGCATGAGCTGTAGACAATCATTTATTAAACATTTAATTTGTTTAAAGGGATATTTCACCCAAACGAAAATTCTGCATCAAAAAAAATTCGAAATAAATTAAAATGCAATAAAATAACTTTCTAATGAGCTCTATGATGATAAATGAGAGGCTTTAAATGGTTTCCCTGCAAATTTTAATCAATCATTATATACATTAATAATAAATAACATTTCCATTTGGCTCTCTATGCTTGAACTGTCCAATTTCAACAGCAGAGCTAATGGCCGACATCTGAATGCACAAACACACGTGATTCAAACATCCTATCCATAATGCATTGCAGGAAGAGGAATTCAGCATGACCGCTGCATGACGTGAGCTGCCTATGGATTACAGGTTAAAATTATTGTTATAATAATAACATTGTTATAATAATAACAAGGCTTTTTACCCTTGCGTATTTATAGCAACTGATAACTTTATTTCCAAAGCCATTTTTACTTGCATTTGGCACTGGGCTAGTGTTAAATTTCCATGTTTTTTCTTATTTGTGAATGTGAGGGTCATTTTCAAATGGGTTTCGTATACATCAAATGTGAAATGCACAAGTTTTGATGTTAAAACTTATTGATTGTGGCTTTATTTTTATTGACGTGACCATTTTCAGAAACCTAGCTTTTAAAATATCGGAAAATTTATCTATTTTCGTCAAGAAGCATCATTAAAAAAAAAAAGGAAATCTAAGTTTTTATTTAACTTAATAATACATTTTCTAAATTATGGAAGCTTGTTTTTGCCACGGAATAAAAAATAAAAAAGCGACATTTTATCTCATACATTTATATTTCACAATTCTAACTTTTTTCTCACAATTCCGAGTTTATATCTCACAATTCTGAGAGAACTGTCTGAATATAAGATATAAACTTGCAATTCTGGCTTTTTTTCTTGCAATTGTGAGGTTATAAAATTTTGCAGTTTATCCAGCAATTCTGAAGATATAAACTCGCAATTCAAAAAATTTTTATCAAAGACGACATTTTTCTCACAGTTGTGACATATAAAATTCGCAACTGCGAGTTGTAATGTCCGAATTGTGAGATATAAACTCAAAGTTCTAAAAAAAAAAAAAAAAACTGAGATTAATAGTCGCAATTATTTTTTTTATTCCATGAAACAAGCTTCCATATAAATATAATTTATAAATAAAATTCAACATTTAATTTTATTTAAAGTTGCAATGAAACCAAAGAGGCTACAAACCATTTTTTACGTATATTTTGACAAACAACTAATTAACAAATTATCGATAAACAGAAAAAAAAAAAAAGAAAAAAAAAAAAGTAGGACGAAGACTTAATTTCAAATTCGCCAAGTGCCAAATAAAGTAAAAAATTGGCTTTGCCAAATTAAGTTATCAGTACAAATATGATTATATATGACTATATAATATGATTAGATATTATAACAATAAAAAGATAAAAAACTATTATTATAACAATCATTTTTATTTCACTATGTATAATACATTTTCCTAAATTATGGAAGCCTTAAAATAAAAAAATAAAAAGGTAATTGTAACATTTTATTTCATGTTTATAATTTTTCCTCGCAATTCCGAGTTTATATCTCACAATTCTAAGAAAAAAATCTGAATATAAGATATAGACAAGCAATTCTAGCTTTTTATCTTACAATTGCGAGGATATATCCAGAAATTCTGACTTTTTTTCCTTCAAAATTGAGAAATAAATTCATGCTATATAATTCAGCTAACATTATTTTTTTTCTTGCAATTGTGCAATTATATCTCACAGTTCTGAGAAAAAAGTCAGAAACGTGAGATATAAACCTGCAATTTATTATATCCCGCAATTTACTTTTTCCCTCAGAATTTTTACAATTGTGAGCTATAAAGTCTCAAGTCTCAAGTTTAAAGTCTAAAGTCTGAATTGCGAGACATAAACATAAAAAGTCACAAATTACCTTAATATTTTTATTCCATGGCTGAAACAAACTTACACACTAATGTAACTTATAAATAAAATTCAAAATGTTATTTGATTTAAAGCTGCGCTGAAACAGAAGAGCTGACAGATCTTTTCTTCCATCTATTCTGACGTACAACCAATATCAACGGATTATCAAAAAAAAAAAAAAAAAAAATGTAGGATGGAGACCTGGATCTATCTATAGGTCACTGATTGGATGGAGGCAGATCTGAATGTCAGAGTTTAAGTGGACTAGTCCAGTGACTTAAGTGACTTATGTGTTGTTTTTACCATTCACAATAAGATCCATATTTCAAGCATTTACAAAACAGATCTGGTGAATTTGAACATTTTAACATGTTATTTACAGTAAAATAATGCAAAATACAGTTTCAAGGTCAGTAAAAAGAATATTTATGGCAGGTCAATTTAAATGAAAACGGTTTATACCCTACATGCAAGTATTCTGAATTGTTCCATTTGTAAAATAAACTAGTCACTATTCTTAAGCCGCCTCACCTGCTTCATCAATATTGGTGCATTTCTGGTACATGGAGGTCCGCAGGGTGGGCGTCCTGACATTTAACATGCGGATCTTGTCAACACGGGAGTCAAACACTCGCAGCGTGTGCTCTTTGTCCTCGTCATCGTGGCAGAGGATCTTACTGTCGATGAAAGAGGCAAACATCTGCGTCTCCAGGAAGCGAGACAGGAATGGCAGGTAAGGTTCTGGCTGATCCGACAGGAAGGAGGCCTGAAAAATGTATAAATGAAGGCTACATCAAAAAAAAAATCCAACACTTCTTGGTCAGTTACTCTGCTTATAACTTATAATGTTCATTATAAAATGAACATTATTAACCATCCTTTTAGTTTGTTCTAACAGGTAACTTCTGAAACACAGACTAGTGAAATATTACCTTGTCAAAGTTCTGCATCTGGTCTCGGTTGCTGAACCAGGACTCTTTGTCTTGGCTGGGCTGAATGACGAACACCTCATAGTCAGAGAACATCTGCGTGAAGCGGTTGGCGAAGACCTCTCGCACCCGAATGTTCAGCTGATGCGTTTTCATCTCATCTTCATCACACTGCACTTTCGAATCCTTATTAGTGCTCGTGTCCTCCTTCACATCCAACTGTCAAACATAACGAAAGAAAAAAATATTTATAAACAAGCACAAAAAATATATGTCCACGGACGTCATGTTGTATTAAAGTCAGAATGAAACGGAAGTTGCGATAGTCTTTTCTCTTTCTTATTGTGACATACATATATATATATACACACACACAAGTGAAATGGCTTCTCGAAAAAGAAAAAATGTAGGGCGGGACTTGATTTTGTCAATCTGGGATTGATTGGATGGATGTGGTTTGCTATTGGTTGATCTCATGTAAGTGACAGGTTGCCCCGCCCTCACGCCAGTAAACACATCAACAGAGAAGAGATGTTGCTGCGAGAGGGAGTGGAAGATATTTTGATTCAAGATTACAAGGGATTACAAAGATTAAAAAAATATATAATTACGTGCACGGATAACTAATTTCTAATTCCATAAAAAAACAATGAATAATCTACGTAATTATCTAAAATTGATGATGGTGTGAATGGCACTGGAAGCAGAGATGACATGACAAGACAAAGGCATAGCTGACAAATATTAAAGGGGACTTATTCTTAGCCCCTTTTTTCAAGATGTAATATAAGTCTCTGGTGTCCGTCTGGTGGTACGTTTTCGTTTTTGGCAGAATATCCGAGGCACGAGTTCTACAGGCTCCACCCTCCTCTGGAAAGGGGGCGGAGAGCAGCAGCTCATTTGCATTTGGAGAAAAGCGTCTGCTAAATGACTAAGGCCGCATTTACACTGCAAGTCTTAATGCACAGATCCGATCTTTTGACCATATCCAATTTTTTTGGATGATGTGCTTACATTTCTTTTAAAAGTGACCTGCATCCGATGTCTCCTTTTTACACTGCACTTGGCGAAACGTATTAAAAATACCATATATGACATCACAAATCAATTTCAATGGTACATTGAGCTTAATTACTTGACATGAATTCATAAACCCTTTTAATGCAATAGTTACATCCCTACATAAAAATAATACAAATTCTTCACGACAGTATAACATACGCAGCTCTGCTAAAAGCGTGTGAGTTGAATAATACTCGGGTACGGGTAGATATTCACAGCTTCATGGGCTCAAATCTGCCGTCCTATACTAGTTTTTTATTTTATTTTTTTTATCATAAAACCAATGCATTCATCAGTGATTGTATATCAAGGGTAGTTGTAAGTTTGTGTGCTTTTTATTTTGTGGTTTCAATGGAACGAATAGGGACTGAAGCGCGCGTCTGTGCACGAGCCGTCGTCAACAACAGCGGCAACGAGCACTCAGTGGGATTTGAAGAGCAACACATTTCAACGTCAGATCGGCTTTTATTTAACACAAACAAATGAAATTAATAATCTGCCACTCAACTACGGATGCTCTGTTTGTTATAGTCTGTACCGCGAAATGTTAAAAAACCCTCACTTTCCAATGACGTAGGAGTCGCATTTACAGGGGAATATCCGATCTGTCCACTTACACTGCAGGCGCAAACGCACGTATCCGATTCATATCTGATTTATAACCACATATGAATGAGGCCTGAAACCGATCTGTGTAAATCAGAATCCATGCGCTTTTTTCCTGCTTACACGACGTGACTCATATCCGATCTGTGCCACATGGGAGGAAAAAAATCGGAATTTGGTCACTTGAACCATGCAGTGTAAATGGGGCCTAAATGTAAATGTAAATGTAATGCATTTAAAGATACATTCATGAAAACAGCATGTTTTTCCTTCCACTCAAAAAAATGGACATTTACAACATGGTATAATAAATGATCTGTGTGGTATTTTGATCTGAAACTTCACAGACACATTCTGGGGACACCAGAGACTAATATTACATCCTGTAAAGAGGGGCATAATAGGTAGCAGACTAAATTATTGGAAAAGTCCGACATGCATCACCAGAGAGAAGTGTGACATTTCACTAGAAGATAGAGTTATGACATTTTGCTTTAAAAAAAAATACAATGCATGGATGAATCGTTCAATAAGATCAATAGCTAGCATTTAGAAAATAGAATTTCCATTTCATGCCAACTTTAAAAGTACAGGAAGGGGTTAACAGAGCTGGAACAAGAGAGTGGGAAAATGTGAGAGCAAATATCAGCACAGCTTCTGGAGCTGATCTGAGTTATCTATTCTCCATGGTAACACCCTGAATGGAGAGCAGGGAGTGCTGGGAACGGAAGTCTACAAATCTGCTTTGATTTATAAGGCAAATGAGACTCGTTCCCGAGAGAATATAACCGTACAGAGCAAGTGGCAATACACAGAGAGAAAGAAAAGCAAACAAGTGCCTGACAGCTCACTCTAAATATGGGAATCACTGAATACCAAGTCAGTATAAAGGAATTGAAGTAGTGCAGCTTTAAAGATGTGACAAACTCTCTCTAGGAGCTATATTAAGAGTAAGGGGTCAATCCCTGTTCTTTAGAAAGACTGTATGCCCTTAAGCTGCTTAATGTCATCAACAGAGACCTCGAGCTTTCTGAGAATCAGAACAGAGCGCGCTCAGTCTTAACAGCCATTTATTCATCTTTTCATTGCCCACACAATAATTACGATTATTGCCCACACTGAAAAGACAGACTTTGTTTTCCACAAAGCAGCTGTCATCACTGCTGAAGTTATTGTTCGGAAAAAAAGGTTTTATTGAATTCACAGCAAATCCCCAGATGAACACAGGAGTGTGAAAATCTCTTTTGTCAAGAGAATTTACAGCGTCAAGAAATGAACCGTGGAACAAATGTGGAATATTCTGATCTAAATGCAAATTGTGTAATATTTTGTTAAATCTAAAAACTTTATTTATTGCGTATCTGTGCTTACAGTCAGCTGTTTTGTGTATGTGAGCCTTTTGTTTTTCTATGCTTTTTTTTTTTTTTTTGAATAGTAAAATACAACTTGTAGCTGTAGTTTGCCGAATAATTTTGTCAGATAAATACCTTTCCCTCATTTAAAATATTTAAAAATTCTAAAACATTTTCCTCATATTTTGATGGTTTAATTGGGGTCATTAAAAACAAATATCTCCTCCGGACATCACTTTTGGACACTACTGTGCATGAATACATTCATGTAATTACATTAAGAATACATAATTGTATGTGTAACTGTGTTCAAGGACTTTTGTTTTGATATATCTGCCTATGTTCAGTTCCTGTGTATTTAGTTCCTGTTTCCCATGTCTCCATTCTTATCTAGTTAGTTTCCATAGTTACCCTTGTTTGTTACCATGTAAACTAATCACCTGCACCTGTCTATCACTAGTACCTTGTTATCTAGTGTATTTAAACCCTCAATCATCCTCTGTTCATTGTCTTCGTGCTGGTGTTTCTCTTTATTGTTCCTTGTGTTTATTAAATGTGATTTCATCATTTATCACCTGGATTATCAAGTCAAGCCAGTACGTGACAGTATGGTGGTACTGGCATGCTGTCCAGTACATAGAAGCAAAGTACATAGTATTAGTGTAATTGAGAACTGGCAAACAGCCAGAATTTGGTGTTTTTATGAAAGTTTTGTTTTCTCTGACATCTTTTTGTTAAAGTGTTTGGTGCTAAAGTTGTTTAAATTGTAATTTTGAATACTTTTTGAGGTTGATGAACTTTATTATGCAATTCCCACAGGAAACAGAGCTGTAAACAGTGCTTTATGGATCATTATGTTCTGTCCCTTCCATGTCCTTATTATGTTATGATAATATGGATGCCAATCAGTGTGATAATCAAACATTTTAAATGTTTATTCACTTGCCTCCGAACTAAGGGACAAAATGAATTTGGCACCTGTGGTTTGTCGTCAATTATCACAGAAAAAAAAATATTGTCTTTATTACAGGATATTCCTTTAAAGTGCCCCTATTATGCTATTTTAAAGGATTTTGTTTTGGAGGTCTCCTAGAACAGGTTTCCATGCATCCAAGGTCAAAAACAGTTTAATTTCCTGATAATATACATTGCAGCTTCACCTCTTTTCTCACAGTGTCTGAAACGGTTCAATCAAGGATTCGGTCTCTCTAACCCCCACCTTTCCGAGAGCTTCCTCTGCTCTGATTGGTCAGACAGCCCAGTCTGTTGTGATTGGTCAACTGTTACAGCGTGTGTCAGAAACTAAAGTCCATTATCTGAATTTCAGCTCTTCCTCAGTGTTTGATACACAGTGATATGATGATTTTACTGTATCAATCTGAGCCTGAGTTCGATAATTAAACATTGGAAGTAGTAGTACTAAGTGGTTGACATTGTTCGCAGGCAGCCAATGCAGACCATAGACTGGCACTATGCAAATCTGTTACAAACCTACGTAGGTTCATGTAGGAAGTGAGACTCGTTTCAGGAAGTTCAGAATCGATTCTTTCATTTGGGAGACAATAACTTTGATCTATGAAACTTTGCAGACCTTTCACATTCACAGCTTGTAATACAAAGTAGCATAATAGGGGCACTTTAAAGAACCATAACAAGCATTTTTGGCACTGTTTAGTCAGTTCTGTGTCTTTGTGTCCTCGTTCTCATGCTCACCTTCTCCAGACTGACTCCAGTCCTCTTGACCAGCGCCTGCAGACGAGCTATGGTTTGGTTTTCTCTCAGTAAGTACGAGTTGAGTGGCGAGCCGGCCAGGTTGCCGTTGCGTTTGTCAGAGGACATGTCACCTGAGCGGAAGCCCCTGATCTTGCTTTGGACCTCGCTGCATTGTGGGTTTGCCTCCGGAGACATGCCGAACGCCAACAGCACCTCCGAGATCTCCTGGATGAACTCCAACTTGTTGGGAAACTGAGGCAGGTCCTCGGGTAGCTCGATGAAGTGGTTGTCAATATCGACAAAACACAGGTTGGCCTGAAGGGTACAAGAGTCATTTCATTACAATCATTGATCTATGGCTTTATGTAATGGAGATTTCTAACAGATTACGGACTATAGCTGGGTTTCCATTACAGATTTACACAAAACTTTTGCAATATTTTCAAAATGTCGATAAAAAATGACGACGCTTCCATTCACACGTTATGCAACCAAAACTTTTTTTTCACGATAAGTCATTCCAAAATTCATGGCAAAGGATGTTAATAGGTTTAAGTATATCACAGCCACTGCACTAACCATTATTTTAATAAAAGAAGATGTGTTTTCCAAGAGTTATGGCAAGGAAATCCCCTTATGGGGCGTTCACACCAGACGCGACTATTCGCGCGTAGTTGGACACCTGAACATTTTGAATTTACTCGCTTCATTCGCGCATGAAATTCACTTTACAACAGATGTGAATTTGCGTCATGAGAGGGGCTTCTGCCAGGCGGCTTGTCTCGTTTCTGCACACTTCCTCTGAATAAACACATCAACTCGTCAGCAGGAAAGTAGTTGTAAAATACGGTGAATAAGCTCAATGTGCCAGCTTTAGCTAGCTTGTAATCTCAATATGTATATTATATATATATATAGCTCAAATTGAGTAAAGAGCGTTTTTTACAACTTACCAGATTGTCCGACTTCCTCACTCACTCAAGATCCTTTTTATTCCTTTTTCTATAAAAAAAAGGAAGATGTATCGTACAGCGAAGATGATTTTGTCCTCCATTGTAATCACGTCACTACTAGAGAAAGATCCTGATTGGTTAACGCAAATTTTCGCCAAAGTTCAGATTTTTCAACTCGCCCGAAACGCTCTATTCGCCGAATCATGCTGCAGGATGTCTATTCGCGTCTTTGCATTGACTTAACATGGAAATCACTCGCGCTTAACGCTTCATTCGCGTCTGGTGTGAACGCACCATTATACTTGGGTTCAGCCAGGTGTGAGGTGTTTCTGGGTGTTTCTCCCTCCTATCTGCTTCAAGGTCTTTATAAATTGCGCCATTTCTTTGTTGTTCAGAATCCAGTATTCCCATAATTCTTTTGTCTTTTATGAGTTTAATAAAGAACTCTGTCTCATCTTCTGTTCAAACATACCACAGCATCTTTAAAGGGGTCATGAACTGAAAACAAGAGGTACCATACTATAAAAAATATCCTGTAAGTTTCAGAACCTTGTTAGTCCAAAAACAGCTTTTATTGTAACCAAGCCCAGATAATGACTTCTAGATGGAATCTAGAAAGAAAATCAATGCCTACTTCATCATTGCAACATTAGTGATGTAAATGTCTCAGTTGAGCTTTATTTATTTGTATTCAGTTAATTTCACTGTGGATTCTTTGGTAAATCAGTCACGTTTCGGCGCAGGCTTTGCAAACAGACTTTTACGATATGGACTCGACAGTAAAGCAACAACATGTAAATAACTGTGTTAATTCTAATGCCTGATCTGATATGTGATGATTCATGTACAGTCAGATGTTCTTTGTCTATGTGTCAGTAAATCAAACGGTCAACTTTACATTGCTTCTCTTAGTAGGATGAAAATAATCTGTTCTTTAAACTGTGATTAAATTATATATAGAAAGCAATCAAAGAACGCTCCCTTTACAATCACTGGAGCTGTCAATCAAACAGCACGAGTTTATCAGTAAGTTCTGGACTCTCGCCAAAACTCCCGTTTTATTCAACGAATCTCTTAGTTATATTGTGTTTGCAATGTTAGTTATGATGAAAGCATTCGTTAGTGTGATGAGATCACTGCTTTCATGCATTCAACAACATGTCTGTGATCGGCTACAATGTTCATCACTGCAACCTTTCATGCCACGATCTAAATATAATGCCATAGATCTTAATGTAATGCTATATTCAACACTTTTCATGATTAGTAAACTTTGAGAGCTGTAACAGTAAAAATGTGCAAAAAGTTTTCGAGAGAGATATACATGTAAAGCTTAGTTATTTCATATGCAAAGATGTCAGCCAATCACAGCAGTGGGCGTTTCCACTGAAGTCTCACAGCAGACACGCCCCTTTAAACAGAGCATTCAAATCAGAGTAATAAAATCAGGGTTGGAAAAATTCCTTTTATTTCTAAATTATGACAATTTTTGATGTAAAAATCATACTAACATTATAAGTGCACCCCAGGAAACATTATAAAACAATAAAAAAAACGCAGTTCATGACCCCTTTAAAGAATGATTGACTTTTATGCACACCAGGTGACCTGTAAATGTGAAAAAACTGTTTCCATTGCAGTTTTTTGAAATACTCCTTTTTGAATTGCCTGAAAAACCACCTCATACGAGTGTAAAAACTTTTTTGTGATATATGGGAGTTTTTGCGAAATTGACGTGTCTCCATTGGGCGTGATTTCAATTCGCAATTTCAGTTTGCTAAATTTGAAGGGTAATGGAAATGCAGCTAATGTAGTAACACTGACTTCCATCTCTGTCCACTAGAGGGCTTTGGACAAACTAACAAACCAAAAGATGCCAAGTTGAGAATTATACACTAAAAACTTAATTTTGATCATTTTATATATTAAATGCAAGAACAAATAGCAATGCACACCACCAAAAATACCTAAAAGTACTATAGTACTACCATGTTTTCTTGTACAACGGTCAAAAGTTTGGAATAATTCAGATTTTTTGTTTTTGTTTTGAAAAGTCTTTTATGCTCACCAAGGCTGCATTTATTCGACCAAAAAGTGCAGTAAAAACAATAATATTGAGAAATATTATTACAATTTGAATGAATAATTTTCCATTTGAATATATGTTCAAATTAAATCTATTCCTGTGATGCAAAGCTGAATTTTCAGCATCGTTATATCCAGTCTTCAATGTCACATGATCCTTCAGAAATCATTCTAATATGCCACAGTAGATTTTTAATTTGCAGAGATACACCAGAGCTTGTTTTCCCTGCAAGTTTGCGCCACAGATTTCTTTCATAAGCATTAAAAGAAGCAAAAGAAGTGCCAATGTAGCCGACCTATGTTTGATATTAGATTTGCTCTGACAGAAACATACTTTTTTCTGCTGCTTTTCAAGTAAGATCAAGGAAAGATTAGACATCTCATCAGTCAGCCAGGTCACAGAGATTATTTTCCTACAAAAAGGTATTACAAATATTGTTTCAGTCACATCTCAGTACGGAGATGAAGAACACCTGAAGGGTTTTACAGGGAGATATAATTAATCTAGACTCTGAATAAAATATTCTAGTTTACATGTATATTCCACTGGTATGCTACATATAATATAATATACAACCAACCACACCGTGAATGTCGCATTCATTTAACACACTCTTTATGTGGACTTTATGTATGAGTATGACAGTGCCATTTATTTTTTATAGCATCTACATTTTAAGCCCTAGTAGTGAAAATGCAGATAGATCTGGGAAGATTCATTTTATTAAATTTTAATTTTGCTTTCAACTTTGTTTATTTTACTCTATTTTTTAAACTACTATGTAATAATGCCTGTTTGATGGTCTCTGGCTTTTAAAAAGACACTTTTTCTGTTTCAGAGCAAACACAAACACATGATCCTTCAGAAATCATTCAAATATGATGGTTTGATGCTCAATTATTAATAATGGTTCTTATTATCACTGTCTGAAATCAGATTTTGGTGCTTAATATTTTTTGTGCAAATCATGATTCACTTTTTCAGGATTCTTTGATGGATAGAAAGTTCAAAACAACCACATTTATTTTAAATCGAAATCTTTTGTAATTTTATAAATGTCTTTACTGTCACTTTTGATCAATTTAATGCTTTCTTGCTGAATAAAATGTAATTTCTTTTCATTTAATAAAAAAAAAAAAATCAAACCTTAACCCAAACTTTTAAATGGTAGTCTATCAGTTTCCACAAAAATATTAAGCAGCAAAAACTGTTTTCAACATTGATAATATTAAGAAATGTTTCTTGAGCAGCAAATACTGAAGGATCAGGTGACACTGAAGACTGGAGCAAATATAATAAAATAGAAAACAGCTATTTTAAATCGTAATAATATTTTTAAAAATGACTGTTTTTGCATATTATTGATTGAATAAATGCAGCCTTGGTGAGCATCTTTCAAAAACATCTTTAAAAATCATGTATATCTCTTTTGATTAGGCAGCATTAGGATTTCAGCCTAATTACCACAAAGGAAGATGACCTAATGAGATGAGGTCTCTTCAACAGCCAACAGAGATGCATGTGAGTCAAACAGACCATTCTGACAATCATCTGGAAGTTTGAAGCTCTAATCTTCTAGAAAAACCACATGACTTCATCATGTACTGAACTGCAGGATGAGTCTGTTCTCTGGGAGTGGGTGTTTGTCACGCACCTCTTGAGGAAGTTCCAGCTTGGTGCGGTCATCCTGGCCGTTGGAGTGCAGACCCATGAGGTAGGGCACAGGAGCGTCCAGGAAGTGGAGCAGTGAAGCGGGCAAGATGGGCACGTACACATGCTGCCATTGGAAGGGGAACATTAAGGCAGTGATGCTCTCCGCCACCGTCATCAGCCGCTGGTAATCTGGTCAGCAGAAGGACACAGACACATTTAGACGCGTCACTCTCAGAGACACAGCTAGAGTGATGCAAATTATCCATCTCCACGGATGGGAAAATCACACCTGAGACCATAAGAGTGTTTTTACAGGAACCGATTTTTTTATATTGAGATGAAAACAAAAGATGTGGTGATAGAGAAAATTTCAACCTAACAGTATTACACTAATGTCAGCATCAGACAGCACATACAAGAAGATATTTTGATGAATGTTGGAAACCAAACAGTCCATACAAAGGAAGTCAATGGGAACCAAAACAGGTTTGTAATGACATGAGGGGGAGAAAATGATGACAGGATTTAAGTGCTCTTCATGGAGACTGATTTTCAATGCTGTCATTTTTTGAGAATGTTCTTGACATTCATTCATTTTGTTATTGTAGAAATGCTTAAGGTGAGTGCTTCTTTAAGTGATTGGCATACAATGTATTCTCAAGTGGGCATTTAAAACTAAAAATATCACAGTACAGAGGATATTTATTCTATACTATTCTTGTACACACAAAACACAGACAAAAAAGGTCACTTTTTTCATTATGGTCTCCACCCTGCAATCCCATGGGGTGTCACGACTGTCAGAGAGACAGGAATACTTCACCAGCCTCTAAACATGCTGAGTAACTACAACAGGCCGATTCATGAACACACACACGTTGGGTTTCCATGTTTTATGGGGACTTTCCATAAACATAATATTTTTATACTGTTCAAACCAGGGCTGTAACCACCATAGACACTGAGGGGGACAAGTCCTCCGCCCAATAATTAGAAATGGCCAAATTATCTCCCTCAATATTTAATATAATTGATCCTGCTCTGCTGCACTCCATTACGCACCGATTTTTGTTAGGATGACAAAAGGTTTAAAAGTTAAATTTTTAGTCTGGTCTGCCTCAGCGGTCTAGCAGCGCTCATCGCGGTCAGAATGAGTGAGCTGGCCAATCAAATCAAAGAAGGCGGGGCTTATTGTTCACAGAAGATGAATGTGAATTCCAATGCAACGCTTTCGTTTTAGCAGTGAAAGAGTATGTGGCGAGTATGTAAACATTATATATTTTACGAATGTTTTATGTTTGAAATATTCAGCGACCAACTGTAACATCCAGTGATGCAAACTACTCAACATTTTTATGGAATTTCTATTTGATGTTTTGCGTTTTTGACATATTAGGCATACAAATAAGGGTGACTTTTTTTTATATATATATTATTTACAAATAGTTTAAATTGATTACTTAAGTTAACTTACAATAGACCTGGAACTTTTACCCATCTTATTTCTTTTTCGTTATTTCCTTAAATCCATTTTAATGTTTTAATTATTTAATTCCTTTTAATAATATAAAAAATAACCCAAAAAGGCCTGAATAATCACTGAAATATTTACCTTTTTTTATTTATTTAAATGAAAAATTCTAATCTATTATTTTCTCTTACTTTCATATTTTTCAATGATTCAATAACATTACCAAGTGAAACTAATGCAGATTTTTTTCATTGCACGTTTTTTCATTTTGAAAAAACTTTCCATTTTATCATTTTTTTAGCAGAAGTATTTGGTAGTCAGAGGTGAGTGTGTGTGTTTTTTTGGGGGGTATGTAGGGTTTACCTGAATCACACACACACACACACACACACACACACACACACACACACACACACACACACACACACACACACACACACACACACACACGTTTGTTTTTGTGAATTGTGGGGACTTTCCATAGACTTCAATGCATTTTACACTGAACAAACTGTACATTCTATCCCCCTACCCTGCCCCTACCCCTAAACCTAACCCTCACAGGAAACTGTGCAAACTTTTACTTTTTCACAAAAACTCATTCTATATGATTTATAAACCCATTTACATTGTGGGGACCGCTGGCTGGTCCCCACGATGTAGGTGAACTCAGGTTTATATTACATCATGGGGACATTTGGTCCCCACAATGTAATATAAACAAAAGCACACACACACACACACACACACACACACACACACACACACACACACACACACACACACACACACACACACACACACACACACACACACACACACACACACACACACACACACACACACACACACACACACACACACACACACACACACACACACACACACACACACATTCGTATTTCATAACATAACATCTATAATAATAATCCAAATCACAGTTTAGGTCCATGCATTTTTGTATGAATAATTTGTAAAATGTGAGCTGTTGACAGATTTTTATTTACACAATTCCATAGATTATTATTAATGTTCTTAAATTATTAAAATTATGAATTCAATAAAAATAATTTATTATTATTATAATTATTATAATTATACAATATTACATTGTTATTATAACAATGTAATATTGTTTAAAATTAATTATTATTATATTATATAATAATATTAATCATCTTTACTTCAGGTGACATGTAAAGGCTGTCCTGTCCGGCAGAGGTCTATATATGGAAATGACCAGTAACTGGCGATCATCCATAGATCTAGCAGCAGATGCCCGTCTCAAGAATTCACGTACATGGGAAAGAGCCAGGGTATTTATATATATATATGTGCTACGGATGCAGCTGTTATTTATAGAACATCATAGGCTATCTTGTTTTTTAGAGATCATACCCTGCTGTGTGCATGTGCAGCTCCATCTAATGACATCAAGTACTTTTCATTCTGGACTGTCCACAGTCATTACGCTACAAGCACGAGCCTTCTGGATACAGAAAGGGATGATGTAATTTCCAGCCAATCGTATTTATGCTGCATCACCACCATCCTCCTTATCTGGAGGATGGTTGCTAAGCAACAGCACAGCAATGCATCCACCCCATCCACCCTGTCGTTTTGTAGTTACTCCTGTAATTTGCTCTTCCTTGTTGGTGTAATTGATCCAATCAGCATATCTGTCACTGAATCACAAAACAATCTACCCATGCCCCTTTAAATTCAATCTA
This sequence comes from Chanodichthys erythropterus, assembly GCF_024489055.1. Lineage (NCBI taxonomy): Eukaryota > Metazoa > Chordata > Actinopteri > Cypriniformes > Xenocyprididae > Chanodichthys > Chanodichthys erythropterus. The sequence goes on from NC_090231.1 coordinate 55,807,212, forward strand.
AAATGGCCTGCTGAGGATTTCCAGCAGGAAACACTGCCAATTATATTGCATTTAACACATAAATCAAACAAAGTGCATGTAAGTGACATTGTCGTAAGTAAAATAATGATATTTAACGATTAAAAGGGGCAGGTTGAGGTTTTAAGCGTATGGCAATGATTAACAGCGGTTTATTGAATTACTACATTTTGTGATTAATTTCTAAGCGTATTCATATAAATACTCCACAGAAAGCTGCAAATTTAATTTGCAAATTACTAGGTGTTTGTGAGAAAAGGGTGGGCTGTGAGTTTGACAAGAACGAGAGAGAACAAAGCGATAAGATGAGCTCACACGGACACTGAGACGGAGAGAGAGAGTGATAAAAGTGAGAAAGAGCATGTCGCAGTACACTGCAATATCACCGCCTGTTTATTCTCGACTAAAACCAGCCTGTACTGTACTGAACAAGCAAAAATCAAGAGCTGAAATCAATGTTTGCGTGTCATTAATTCAGATATCAGGCCATTAGATTTGAATTGGCTTTAATTTGAAAATGCTGGTATGAGTTGGCAGCAACGAGCAACAGTAATTAATGTCCAAAGGGTTATATAAGGTTTTCTAATATAAAGCTTCTGCATGACTCACTGTAGACTATTAAGAACAATGATTTATGACTGAGTAAATTATAGCAAACTCGTTAACAATTTAAAGAACCTTGATGAGATTTTCCAGTTTTATTACTATATGTTCTATTAAAGGAGACCTTTTGTGCCCTTTTTCAAAATCTTGATTTTGTTTTTGGGGTCTACTGGAATAGGCTTTCATGCTTGATTTTTCAAAATCACATTATTTTTCATATATTTGATATCATAAATATGAGTTAGATAAAAATAGATAAAAATTGTGCATGAACGCTCTCTCAAGTCCTATTTACCACTGCGAAGTTCAGGGATAATTCACTCTCAAGCCATCCTAGGTGACTTTCTTCTATCTGATGAACACAATCTGAGTTGAATTAAAGGTGCCGTAGAATGTCTTTTTAAAAGATGTAATATAAATCTAAGGTGTCCCCTGAATGTGTCTGTGAAGTTTCAGCTAAAAATACCCCATAGATTTTTTTTTTATTCATTTTTTTAACTGCCTATTTTGGGGCATAATTAAATATGCGCAGATTCAGGCTGCGGCCCCTTTAAATTCTCGTGCTCCCTGCCCCCATCTGCCATTTTTCGCTGTTGTTCTTGCTTGCTTACCTAGTCTGATGATTCAGCTGTGCACAGATCCAGATGTTAATATTGGCTGCCCTTGTCTAATGCTTGAACATGAGCTGGCATATGCAAATATTGGGGGCGTACATATTAATGATCTGGACTGTTATGTAACGGTCGGTTTTATGTTGAGATTTGCCTGTTCTTCGGAGGTCTTTTAAATTTAGATTTACATAAGAAACATAAGAAAGAGGAAACAATGGAGTTTGAGACTCTCTGTATGTCATTTCCATGTACTGAACTCTTGTTATTCAACTATGCCAAGGTAAATTCAATTTTTAATTCTAATTCTAAGTTGAATACGGAAGGTGGTCTGGTGGAAGCTGGACATTTTACTGTTAAATATGTATATTTTTCTTACACAAAAGCATAGTTTCACTTCAAAAGGATGGATGGATGCACTTTCTTGAGCTTCATACTTGTTGGTCCTTTCACTGCCATTATAAAGCTCGGATGCATCAGGATATTTATTAATATAACTCAGATTGTGTTCATCAGAAAGAAGAAAGTCATATACACCTAGGATGGCTTGAGGGTGAGTAAATCTTGGGGTAATTTTCATTTTAAAGTGAACTAATTCTTTAAGCAAGATTTCCCTAATTAATAGGCAAGAATTTACCTGGTGTCCTCCATGGTTCCTGTTCTTTCCGACAACAAAGCACTTGAATGCGATGAGCTCGTAATCACAACTTCAGAAGTGGGAAGTGGGAAATTCCCGATAAGACGTGAAGGCAGCACAACATTCTGGCTGTGTCCAAAATCACCCCCTATACCCTAAAATAGGGCACTATTTGAGGGGACAGCCATTTGTAGAGGTGTCCGAAACCATAATGGACGATGACGAGTGCACTTATTCAATCCAAAAATTGCAATAACAAGAGTACAACCGATGTACACTCATGCCCATAATGCACTGTGAGAGTCGTGCCGAATGAATTCCCTTCTATCCAGAAATGGCACCCATCCACTTCCCAATGTGGCTTCAGCGTAATATCATACAGGCATAAATTCATTTTTACTTGATTATTAAAATGTTTAATTAAGGGGGTTTTTTTTAATTAAAAAAAGAGGGTTGGCGCTGGCGCGATCTGTTAGTTAATCTGGCCCTAAGTGTCTGAGCCAAAACTATTGGGGATTTATTTGATATCACAAATCTCTAAGTATGAGATCCGAGATCTAAAGATGAAGTCCGAGATCACATTTTCGGCAGACACTTTCCCTCTTAGAAATTGCGTAATGTTAATCAATGTTAATGTTAATGCCATTTTGAGAAATCTCTTGCCATTTTTTTTTTGTTCGAATTTGTCTAAATCTGAGTTTGATAATAAGCAGGCACTAGATCTACAGAAGTATGGCTGATAGTTACTCACGTTGCGAGTACAGAAGGATCTGGATCTCCAGTAGTGCACAGGTGAAGAGTTGTAACACGTTCTCCAAGCCCAGCAGCTCAAACACCTCTTGCAGGGGGAAGTCAAAGAGAGGCAGCTCGATCGTGCTGGGTCTCTGACACAACACTGGCCCGTATACGCCCGAGAACTTCAAGGAACGCCCGGCTGGTGGCAGCGGGACCTCGTAGAGGACGTTGTAGACGTAGCTCTCTAGCGGCAGCGGCGGGGGCTGAGGCGAGGTGACGGCCTGGTGCAGCTGTTCGAGAACCTTTCTGCAGGCATTGGCGAAGGCCATGGGCGTGATCAGGCAGATGCATTTGGAGACGTAGAGTGTGTCTCGACTGATGTCATAGGAGTTGAAGCGCTGCAACCTGGATATGGAGGGGGCAGCGTGCAGTTGTTGAGGGGTGAGACGGTGGTCTTCTGGACTGCGAGGTGTGGGTGGCGTGTGCAGGATGTCGTACTGTTCTGCATTGTGCATGTGATAGAGTGTCTGCATGGCACTGCAGATCTGTTTGCTGGTCACCTCCTCAAAGAAGGTGAGGGCAAAGCCGTAGGTTCGGGAGCCGTCCTCTCTCGTGATAATGAAGGAGTGGAACTGTGGCTCGCGGATGTCTGTCTGAGTACGGAAGGACAGGCCCTTTGGCATACAGAGCTGTTGGGGAAAATGACAAAAAAAAAAAATGTTTACAAACATTAAACAAGACCTTCAACAACCTTTATAAGTCCCACATTGCACTCATTTGAATGAGCAGTTCAGCAGCCAGGCATATTAGTGGAATAGTTCACCTATCATTAATTGCTCTCACTCATGTCGTTCCAAACCCATAAGTCTTTCGTTCATCTTTGGAACACAAATTAAGATCTTTTTAATGAAATCCGAGAGCTTTCTGTCCCTCCATTGACAGCCTACGCAACTACCACTTTCAAGCCCCAGAAAGGTAAAGACATCTTTAAAGTAATCCATGTGACTCCAGTGGTTTAACCTGAGTTTTATGAAGTGACATGAATGCTTTATTTGTGCAAACACACAATTTACCACTTTATTTACAAAATACGAATCTCCAAAGCGCATTCATGCAACAATGTCTGCACTTGCATCAACACAACATGCGTCATCAACATGCATTAATCGGAGATTAATATTTTGTAAATAAAGTGGTAAATTGTTTGGTTTTTTGTGCAAACAAAGCACTTGTGTCACTTGAGGTTAAACCACTGGAGTCACATGGATTACTTCAATGATGTCTTTACTACCTTTCTGGGCCTTGAAAGTGGTAGTTGCGTAGGCTGTCAATGGAGGGACAGAAATCTCTTAGATTTCATCAAAAATATCTTAATTTGTGTTCTGAAGATGAACCAATGCCTTACAGGTTTGGAACGACATGAGGGTGAGTAATTAAATACATAATTTTCATTTTTGGGTGAACTAACCCTTTACTAAGTCTGATATGGTCATTTCAAGACTGTCGACAGCTTTTCATTTTTGGATGATTTTAGTAAATTCATTACATTTCAGCAAATTTAGCAATCTCAAATTTTATCATTAAATTGTTCTATATTATATATGATATATGTAAGAGATATGGTGCAAGATGCCATGATATATTCTAAATATAGACTGGCAAAAGGGTGTTGTTAGGCATGATGCCACTTCAAGTGCCTTCCTGAAGTATATGTGGGCCTTAAAGGTTGAGTAGAATCGAATCCACTGGAGGCTTGTAATTCACTAAGACTTGATCATTAACTGATTGATTAATTTGATGACTCTTTCTGGAGGTTACCTAATTTTAACAGTGCATGCCAACAAATGAGTGTCTTTTTAAATATTATCAAGTCTTTGAATCATTCAATCAAGAAATTGGTTGACGGTCGTGTGTCATTCAATTTCATTCAGGAAATGCAGTCAGTCCCATACTTACACTAAAACAATACAGTCCCTGACATGTTGAATAAGATACAGTTGAACAGGTGTTTTGAATCATAACTGTATGATTAGGGGTGTGACGAGATCACGCGATATTACAATGTGACGAGACTTCTCGTAGAGTGAAAAGCTGTCTTGCGATATTGCCATGAGAGAGTGCGAGGGTGAAATTATCAATATGCCACTGCTATGTTTACATTATATTACCTTGCCCACCACAGTTCTGCCTCCACTGTCGTCTTGCTTTTTTTATAGAAAAAAAACATTTAATTCAGGCATTTGACACATGCTCAGATTTGAGCAATCTCTCACCATGAGTTACAACCCATGTAAACATCTTAGAGTTGTACAAATGAGGGTACTTTCTAAGCTCTTCGCACAATCTCTCTTATATGTAGGCGTCCATTGTCACTGTAGCTTGCATGCGTTCCGGTCTGTTCTGTTTATGCCGTTTTTCTTTGACTACCTTGTGAATCGACACCCCAGGGCACGGTTGCCACCTTGTGGATAAATAAATTACTGCAAAAAAAATTTTAAATGTGCATGCGCGACCTGTGCGTACAATTACGCATGGTTACAAAAATCTTGTGGTGCACGTACAGTATACACGTACTCTTCTGATGACGAAATTTGCGTCACATGCACTGTACGCTGACCCTCGCATATGCGTAAAAAGTGCACTATACTGGTCACACCCCTAGTTATGATATTACAGATTTAAGCATAGCTAGATATCTTCAGAACTGGAACTGCTCAAAATACTCACCTGAGATGGAACAGAAAGAAAAAGAGAAAAAGTGAAATAAGCTTAAAAGTTGTCTTCCAGAACTAGAACTATCACAAACTGGCATTGTATCTGCCAAACTGACAACCCTGCTCTCTAGAAATTGTAATTAGTTATTAAAAAACCCATATTAGAGACCTCTATTTGTGTCACTTACCATTCCCACTGCATCCTGGTCAAAAGGGTTCCACTCCACATTGTCTGGATAGTGCGCTAGAACTTTAGATTTAAAAGTTCTCCGCAGTGGACTCTGCTCAAAATTTTCACCTGAGATTCAGACAGAAGGAGAAAAAGAAAAAGACAAAGAAAGATAAGCTCAGAAAGACAATCCTCAAACCTTCAACAAATCTCAAATATACTGATATACTTGTCAACATATTTTTTCTGGAGGTTGCGAAAAACAGACATGAAAACAGAAATCAAACCGAGTCAAAGCCAAAAGTGCCAGAACAGTTGAAGCAGAAAAGTGTCGGAACACGCATGGAAAAACGTGCCTTGAAAATCATTCCGAGTGAAGGAGTTACAGCAGCCCACCAAGCAAAACCTTGGCGAAAGTACACCAAGCAGTGACTGACAAAAAGTTTGGAGTGCTAATAAGTTTCTGCTGCTGAGAGAGGAATAGGAAATGGAGTTGAAGGGGAAAAGGGCAGGAAGACAGGTGATCCCACGCTACCCGACCACGCAGCCATCTCACACATGAACAAACAGCGGTGCTGTGAAAGAAGTGCGTGGAAAGGTTAAAGGTTAGCGGGCACAGGCGGAGCTGTGGTTGATTGTGATACAAACAGGAGCATTGACTGCAGGAGTGGAGAGCGGAGTGGGGGATGGGGGTTACCTTCGTTTGCACTCGCCAACTTTCCTCTGGCACCATCTCTGAATTTAGTAGCCTGTATATACTGGCATAAAGCTACACAACAGATAAAACAGTGCAATTAATCATTTACATGAGGAGGGTGAGTATTCGTCACTTGTTACTCATAGAAAACACCATTCATTATAGAGGACTTGGAGTGCTGCTTAAAAATAAAATTGAAGGAATTATCAATTGGCCACAATTTCAAAATAAAGTTTAAGCCATATTTATATCGTAGTTAAATGTTGCAAATCAATAATACCGTATTGTTCCGAATATAAGACGACCCTGATTATAGGACAGGGGGGGGTCCCTTTTTCAAGATGTACATTTTGAAAAAAGGCTTTTGTAGACCAAATCTTGTATTTTATGAAGAAATTAATTTTTCATATTGCATATTTTTCAAATTTTAATGTATGTATTGAAAGTATGGTAAATACTGGTAAAATGTACCAATGATCACATTTAAAAATAAACACTTTTTGGCGTGATTTTTACCGGAGGACCCCCTGAAATGCGATTGGGCTAGTTTTGAGTAACAACAGGGCAGGTTTTTTCGTAAAAACCTGGCAACCCTGGTCACGCGGCTCTTAGGGCAGAACGTGAGGGTCTCGAGACGCGCTTTTGAGACGTGAACGGCCATAACGGAAATAAGAGAAATAAGCAAACACCAGAATAGACAGATACTGTTTTTGACATGGGAAAAAAGAAAATAATCCCACTGGCTATGGCGTCCTCCACCATGTTGCCGTCAAATAAAACAGTTGCCATGCCAACTTGCTACTGTAAACAGAAGCTTGCAACGCTTGCCCCGCCTCCGAGTCCTTCTGATTGGTCCAATGTTTTTGTGCTGCTTGTAAAATTTCTTTTAACTTAACATGGCGTCTTAAAAGTGCTCATGTGTGAAGTCCTGCAAAAGATGCGAGACGCAAGCGAACTGGTCATACACGTCTGTCTAGTGTGTATATATAGAAAACAATGGAAAAGTAGCGTTTTTGCACTTTTGATCTTCTAACATTACAATCTGACACACCATATTTATTGCCACACTCGTTTTATGTGTATTTGGCGCCACATATTGTTGCGGCTGTATTAAAAATCTAGACCCTGACTGTAAGATGACCCCGTTTTTTCAGATGTATTTCTAAGAAAAAAAAAATAATATTAATATTAATAATAATAATAATAATATTAATAATAATAATAATATTAATATATATATATATATATATATATATATATATATATATATATATATATATATATATATATATATATATATATATATATATATATATATATATATTCAGATATTTGGAACAATACGGTAATAAATTAATAAATCACTTTTAATTCAATAAATAAATATACATTTAATACACTTTGATTTCATGTTTAAAATATTTGTAAAATGTCAAATTAAAACACCACATCAAATAAAAGTTTAAAAAATAACATTTTCTTCAGCCATTTGAAAGTTGCTTTTTAGTTGTTTTCAGACACCTTGTCAAGTTAAAAATGTCTTGAAACATTCCATTCCGTTGCATTTCGTCTATTGTTGTGGACATTAACTAGTTTTAGTATTTTGTTTTTAAAGGGGACCTATAATGCCCCTTTTCACAAGATGTAATATAAGTTTCTGGTGTCTCCAGAATGTTTCTGTGAAGTTTCAGCTCAAAATCCCCCACAGATCATTTATTATAGTTGTCAAATTTGCCCCTATTTGGGTGTGAGCAAAAACACGCTGCTGCTGCTGAGAGCTGCTGCTCTCCACCCCATTTCCAGAAGAGGGCGGAGCTTTAACAGCTCAACAACAACAAAGCTGGAGAATCTCACGCAGCCAAAATGAGGATTGTCAGTAACGGTGTTCAGCCTTACATTGTTCAAACCGGAGTCGACACTGATGGAGAGACTCAGGAAGAAGTTACAACTTTTAGAATGAAACTGGACGTTTCTGAAGGGTTAGTGGACTTTGCAGATGTAGAAAAATTAAATCATAATCAACTAACCTGTTAACTGTCACTACAAGAAATAGCTAAAGGAAAAAAAACATTTCTTTAAAAAAATAAATAAATAAATCACAGATTCTTGCATTTTCATTATGACCTTTAAGAAAAAAAATGTTGCGTAATACGTAAAAGTTAAAATTGGCTAACTTAAAAGCTCTTGAAACCTCTCTGTTCCATTCCGATGAATTCCATCCATAGTTGTGGAGATGTTAACTCCCTATTCTGGTCACAGATTCACCGTGAGTAATTGTGTTTCTGAGAGGTTCTGCTCGCTGTCACACACATTAGACACGGCATGTTGAAACAACGGAGACTGAAGGCGGTGTGCGCATGCATGAATGTCACAGGTGTTTTCCTCTCCTCTGCTGCCCACACAGAAAAAAACTCTTCAGCTTCCATATCAGGGACAGTTTAAGATCTGTTAATCTGCCTTAGACAATGAAAACAGCCTTGATTCAACAAGAATAGACGTGTCTCTGAAGGATATTTCCCTGAGGAATGTGTTCAGGTTAAAGCGGAGGGCAAGAACGTGTTTATTTGTCACTGATCTTCAGAGCAAGTGTGCGTTTGAAGAGTTAACAGATGTGTGGCATTTAAAGGACGAGCAACAAATCAAATCCTGTACTTTCACTGGTCTGGGATCACTACAGGAATAAGGCCAGGAATGTGGGGAATTAACTAACACAAACACTAGGGGCTGCTGGGCTGTTTAAACACTGTCAAACTAAAAGGAACCACAATATGACAATATGAAAACATACTGCAATATGTAGTGTTGTTAAACAATGGCTTTTTCTTTCTGATCCTCCATTAGAATTTTATTTCCATACAAGTTATTTTTCTCTTTGCACTTTTACATCTTTATAAATATCTGTAAAATACTTAAAGATTCTGTTGAGAATGTTATATATGCAAAGCAAACACCAAAGTTGATGTTAAAATCAACTCTGCGCTGCACCACGCATTACGTAATCACGCTGGAAAGGTCACGTGTGACGAAGACGAAAAATCAAATTTTCTCCTCCAACTTCAAAATCATCCGACATCATTGTTTTACCTTTTTTGGAAAGGCCATTTGACTTAGTCTTTGCATTTACTTTGTGAACACTGGATCTGTACTTTCGCCTACGTCACGCGTGACCTTTCCAATGTGATTAAGTAATGCGGTGTATTGCAGAGCAGTGCAAGACGAGCATTTGTGGTAAAAAGTATATAATTTTTTTGTTTAGAGCTCTTTGAAGCTGCACTGAAACTGACATTTGGACCGTTAGTTGCCAGTGAAGTCCACTATATGGAGAAAAATCCTGGAATGCTTTCCTCAAAAATGTTAATTTCTTCTCGACTGAAGAAAGAAATACATGAACATCTTGGATGACATGGGGGTGAGTAAATTATCATTAAAATTTATTCCTTTAAAAGGGAAAAAAATACAAATTGAATAGTGATACATTTAAAAAAGTAGTATATTTTTGGAATAAAATTTAAGCATAATTGAAGTAAGATAGGAATCTTTTAATTTTTTCTTGCATAATTTCCATTTTGCTCATTTTTTAATGTAAAAATGTACAGAAAATCTTGACTTAGAATTTTGGAAATTCTCTATCACTCAAAATTCTGGAATGAACTATTTTGGCATTAACTGAAACCATTTTTTTATAACATTACTGTACAGCTAATTGTACAGTTTACTACCATTTATCTAAGAAACCTTATAAAAATCATGTAAATGGCAACAATTTAATTTGCTTATATTCATCATAAAAGCATATTTAACTTAGAATGTTAACCATATGAATCTATTTCACTTAACTAAAATATATATAACAGGTACTGCCAGCAAACTGTGATGTCCATTCGTGTCCATGTAAAACTCACACTGCAGTGATTCATGGGAAGGACTTCCATGTTCTTCCCTCTTAAACATGAATTTAGAGGCAGCGCCACACGCAGAGGTGGGAGAAAAGCAATCAGCTCTGATAAATGAAAAGACTTGAGCTAAACGCCAATGGAGCCAATGAAAGCCAATGAAAAACTAAAACACTCATCATTTTGTCGACAGCAAACAAGCTTTGGATATTATGAACTGCAAACAGATGAATAACGGCAAGGTTAAAAGCACCGGTGATGTAAACAAACAAACTAAACAGCAAAAATGCTCAAATACAGGAGCACAAGGAACCACATTCAAACCACAAACAAACACCAGGGTGCCAAATATATTCTCAATGGTACAGTGTTTCTACCTATATATATATATATATATATATATATATATATATATATATATATATATATATATATATATATATATATATATATATATATATATATATTTTTGTTTTTCAATTTAAGTTTTTTTTTTTAATCTATAAACAACCTGCTGCTGATCAGAGTCTGTACATTACAAATTTATTTTATTTATTTAAAAAAAAAACGATTCACAAAAAAAGTGATTCATCTGTTTGGAAATTTTTCATGAAATTACCCCTGTAAAAATGTGTTGGTACTTTCACATCAAAGCCATAAAAAGAAAACTAATAATGCAGAAGGGAAAACACACTGTCCGAGGTGTGGTTTTCAGAAAGGTCAGTGCTTTAGAAAACAAACTAGATCTTATATCTTACTGCATTTGGGGAAAGCAGAAATATGCCAAACCAACCACATTAAAATAAATGGTTCAACAAACCATACAGTCATATACATCGAAAATACCCACAATGCATGTTTCGGCTATTGCAAGCTACATTTGTTCCCATTTTATTTTCTGTCTGTCCCATAGTAATTATACCTGCTTTACACATATTTAATAAATGTATGTTATAAGTCAGCATGGAACAGTAGTTGCATCTTTTCTTCCCTTTAAATGCAAATGAACAGCCACTTTCCAAAAGAGGGCGGAGCTTTACCAGCTCATGCTTCGGTTGCTCAACAAAAACAACAAAGCTGGAGAATCTCACGCAGCCAAAATGAGGATTGTCAGTAACGGTGTTCAGCCTTACATTGTTCAAACCGGAGTCGACACTGATGGAGAGACTCAGGAAGAAGTTACAACTTTTAGAATGAAACTGGATGTTTCTGAAGGGTTAGTGGATAAATTGATGTAGTTGCTGTGGAGTTGATTCAACTCATCCACTAGCATGTGGCGTCATGTTAATCTTTTGTGCAAATCCAGAGTTGAATTGACCCTCGTTTGTGAAGCAGTCCAGTGTAAAATGACAGCATGACAACAACACTCTACTACAACAGCTCTTCCTCTTCTCTAAAGCAGCCCAACATGGCCTCGCCCACTTTGTTGTGTGTTCTCAGGGGCGGGGTTTATGTAAATTTTAGGGTTAGTGATGTCACAAACCCGGTAAGAAGCTTGTTGTAGTCCCTACCAGCCATTTGTTGTAGTCCTTAAAAAGCGATTTCTGTAAAAGAAAATATCTCCCTTTGCAACTTTGAGCGTCGTAACTTTGCAGATGTTGTTTATGCTCAAAAAGCAACATTACACACTAACTAAAGTTAAAAAAGTGAAATCATAATCAAGTCAAGGACCCTTTTAACTATTGTTTTCTTTGAAAAATAAAAAATGCTTTTAATTTGTTATTATAGCAGAATAAAGCTGGACTATAACAGATGCTTTTTGCTTTTTAGTGCACAAACTGATTCCATGGTTCTAGGCTAAGAGGGAAGAGATAAAGCTTATATTGTAAAGTACTTCTGTACAGTGGCTGAAAGCTTTGCGTCTGTTGGCCAGAGAACAGCCAGAGGCCACGAGCCTGACGTGAACACATTAGCTCTGTGAAGAGGAGGGAGTGTTAGTGATGCCCACTGTAGACAGGAAAAGACAACATTAATATATCTAAACCAGCAGTGACGGGCCCTGAAGTACCAGCAGTAAGCGATAGCATGATTTTAAAGGCATAGAGCTGTGACTAGTCTACACAGCTGCAGAGAAAATATTGAAAAGAAACCCCAATAGAATGCTGCAGGATTGACATATTTTTATAGGCCAAAACCTGGAAACATGTTAGCATTTTAGCAGCAAAAATGGGCTTTCAATAAAAAGGCTGCCTATGTAGTAGAAAGGCGAAGCCAAAACAGACAAAAAAGGCTGCTGTCTTCCCATTTGCCAAATAGGTAGAAAAATTTCAACACCCATAATGCACTAGGCATGTTGTCATCCAAGGCCACTCCCACCAGTCTGCTATGGATACCCTTACCAGAGTCAAATACTGCCTTGCTTTAGTAGGAAATACTTCTTAGCAAACTTTGAGTCATAATGGTGTTGACTTATTGTTCCCGTGTGTAAGAAGTCAAAGACTGAACGTTTAGCGGGAGTTTGTTACTTTCGGTTTCCAGTGAAGGATCCAGCACATTGTTGGCTGCGGCTAAAGGCTGCAGAGAATCATATAGATCATTTTAGTGCCGACGTCACAATTACATCACGGAGTTAGCTGGAGGCAAACCAAAGAGAAAACTGGAGGCAGCCAATAAAAACTAGCTAATTTATCAGATATTAATATTTAGAGTCAGCTACAAAAGGAGCTTAAAATGTTGGGTGCCAGAATCAATGGAGTACAGACTCCAGTTTGAAAATTTGTTGCATTTTGCCAGACAAAAAAACGACAGCTGTGGTTAAATGCAATAAAACGAGCGACTGGACAGAAATGAAAAACGCTTGCATTTGCAGCACACACTTCTTATCAGGTAAGATTAAATAAATGATTGTCTTTTGTTGGTATGGATTATGGTTTGGTTATGTGTCTAAAGATTTCCTATGCATGCCCACCTAATCAGAAATTGGGGAACAAGTTAAGTGATTTCTAAACTTTTTTTAATGCATAAGTTAGCTAACTTTGTTAGTCGTACAACAAGCAGTTAGGTTTGCGTCGTGTCCTTTCTACAGTTGCCATAAGTGCAGTGGAGGTAATCCTGTCAGACTGTTGAGTGTGGGTGTACGGGTCGGCCAATCTGGTTCTGTGTCTTAAAGTTAACTTTTTCAAAAACAATCACAGTCCCAGACAATATGTGATTTTACATAGTCGGATAAAATCGGATTTTCTCCAGCCATTCATAAAAAACAAGCGAAGCCTTCCCTTGCTATGCCAACTCAAACTTTCAGGGAAAATGTTTTTAAATAAAGACTGAAAGAGTTGTCGGAAGCTTAATAAGGTGACGTTTAGTTCATTTATAGCCTACGTTAAGCTCTTTCTGCTGATTGCAGTTTATTTTATTTTAACTGATAAAAGTTGTGATCATTTGTGAAGATTGTCATGTTGAACAAAAAGTGTAAGAATCATTAACCTTTGTTGGTCGCAGAGCTCATTTTATATACATAATAATCAAAACACCAATGGAAAAATCCTATTGTTTTTTTGTCGAGGGAACCAGGGTGATTCGAACACCAGGTTGGCCTACAAAAATACGTCATCACTTTATACTGGGAATTTAAGAATGAGAAATGACAGATTGATTATGCGTCACTTGTACGCCTCTGCCAACGAATAATTGGACTGGGGTTGATGTGATGACACAATGTTGATCCTTGCAGCACGACTGCCGAGAGACACTCTTAGTATTTTTAATGAATTTTAAAGAACTTTTTATGCCAAAAAGGTTCTATATAATGAGAAAAGTCTTAAATAAGTGTGGTTTTTCTATTGTTTTCTAATGATACAGTATGTTTACAAGCTGTTTAATTCATAAAATGTGATTCAAATGAAAAATTTGGTTAAATTAAATCCATCAAAATGAACCCCTTAAAAGGTTCTATATATATGAAGCGTCTGAAAGAACCCTTTGAGGTTCTATATAGAACCTTTTCCTCTAAGAATGAGCCCACATCTATGTGTGAGCAAAGAAAGGGGCTCAAAAAGAGCAAATTAATTTCAGAAGAGTAACAGATGGCAGATGACGTTTTCCTGTGAAAATTCGCTGCGGAAACAAACATATCCGAACAGCTGAGAGCAGCCCCACATATACAGCCTCTTCACCCCCGCATATCTTAAACCTCACTAAGTCCAAACCAAACTCAAGCTGCTCTTTCTCCATTTTACCTTAACGTTTTATGTATTTGTGCTCATTGTGCTCCAAATCTACTCATTTGTTAGCAATACATAAGTGCAGGTTTATATGCAATGGAAATGCAAATGGAAAAACACTGTTACTCAAATATATAAAACAATTTTACAGTGTCACAATTTCTTTAAAGAAATAGCATATCTCTTCTCATTTTCGGGGAATGTTTCATATTCAGCATAAATGTTCCAGGATAAGTTATGCACTGAATTTTTTGTGACGGTGCAGTGCATCATCATCATCAAGTTTATCCTTCACATGCATTTTTAATCCATGCCGGTTTAAACTTTCAACGGATTTTAAGACATTCAAGCACAGTTAAAAGCAAAAGAGAACTCAATTTGGTACGTGCACGCTTCGAACAGATGAGTTTGCATGCATGCGCGGAAAGCAGCCTGTCACAGAGTATGTGCTAAATTGAGTTTTTTTTTTTTTTTTGCAGTTTATTGTGCTTAAACACTCAAATACACACAAAGTTATATCAAAATACCATTTTTGGCAAAAACACAGTTAAGTCTTATGTACCTTGTATTCAAGCAAGCAATAGTTGATCGTTGAATAAAACTACCCAGCAGGTTGGGTAAACATTTAACCTAACCTGCTGGGTTAAAACAACCCAATAGCTGGATTTGATCATTTTCAACCCAACTTGGGTTGCTTTTAACCCAGCATTTTTTAGAGTGTACAGTGAAGACATTTTACATTTGATTATTCAAATTCTTTATTATTTCTTACATGAATGCTGCTGTTAAATAGACCTGCTGTGTCAGAAAAACGTGAAGCACTGTTCTTACTTTTGTTCTTATTTCATTACTTTATTAATGCATTAAAGGGCACCTATTATGCCCCTTTTTACAAGATGTAATATTGGTCTTGGGTGTCCCCATAATGTATTTGTGAAGTTTCAGCACAAAATACCCCACAGTTAATTTATTATAACCATTTGAAAATGTCATTTTTGGGGCCTGTTTTAAAAAGAGCTGTTTTGGTGTGTACCACCTTAAATATAAATGAGCTGCATATCCCCGCCCTGCCTTTGGATGAGGGCGTAACTTGCATACCTATGGCAATAAAAAGTCAGTAATGCAGAATGGCTGAGAGTGAGAGACCCGCTGTTTTGTGTGGCATTCAGCCGTACATGTTTGAACCGGAATCAGACCCAGATGATGAAGAGACTCCGGCAGAAGAAACAATTGAGAATGGAGCAGGACGTCTCTGAATGGTTATTTGATACATTTATGTACTTATAGAGTTTTAATTGCGTCCCCTTTGCAGTTATGGATGTGCAACACACACACACACACACTGTGATAACGTTCGCACAATTTTTTGAAACTACAAATACTGTGATAACGTTTGCTAAGTACGTTAGATACACACTATACAAACAAGGTTTAAATTATATACACAGACATTCTACGACGACGACAACAACAACTTTAGACGCAATTGTTATTGAATTGGCTGACATCGACTGAAATGACTATTTGCTCAAAAAACATTAAATACACTTACTTCTTCTGGAGGTGACGCACACTTGAGGATTAACTTTGAAGCAAGACCTGCTTTGAATTGACCCTCATTCTCAAAACAGTCAGTCAAAAAATGATTCGCGTAAACGTATTTTGGAATTTTGAGTGGCGCCTTTCCTTCGTAAATAAAATCCATCCACTGCGTTTTCAGTGGCTCTGATGTCGGAAGTAAGTGAAAACTACTATGTTCATTATTACGTCCCACAACAGAACACTTATGTTTCTTAGGAGACATTACCGGCTGTCGTTGAAACAATGGAGGATGGTTGACAGATCACCGATGGCGGGGTCTATGCCAAAACCAGATTGTCAATCAAACCACGTGGGTGGGGCTTAGCGCAATTCTACGTCACAGTGAGAGCAATCTTAGAACAGGGCGTTCTGAGACAGTGCTTATGAATTATTGAGATTGTAAAAAAAACACTGGGTGGGTTTTGCTCACACACTGCCAACACACATTTATGGTCAAACACCATGTAAAAGTGAATTTTGCATAATAGGTGCCCTTTAACTAACATGAACTAACATTGAGCAATAGAGGTGAATTCAGGTTGATTGGGACCATTTTTCCATGTCATTTCAAGTGTCCCATTCACCCTGAATTGAGCCCTACATTTGTTACAGTATTTATTAATCTTTGTTAATGTTAGTTAATAAAAAGTACATTGTTTTTTCATGTTAGTTCACAGTGCATTAACTAATGTTAACAAACACAACTTTTGATATTTAAAATGTATTAGTAAATGTTGAAATTTATTAAGCATTTTTAAGGGCATTTTTCTTGCAAAAATCAATCACTTCACTTCAGAAGGCCCTGGAGCCGTATGGATTATTTTTATGATGGATGGATGCATTTTTTTGGGCTTCAAAATCTCAACCCTCATTCACTGCCATTATAAAGCTTGGAAGAGATATATTTTAAAATACATCTCCGATTGTGTTTGTCTGAAAGAAGATTATATACATCATATACATCTAGGATGGCTTGAGGGCGAGTAAATCATGGGAATGGGATCATTTTCATTTTTGGGCAAACTGCCCCTTTAAGGGTGTAAGGGTCAACAGTGATGTAATTACAGAAATTACAGTAATTATAAAAAGTACAATGTAAAAACAGGTGTATTAGGGGTATTTCATGGTTGGAGAATGAATCAAGATCATTGGCACAGTGGAGATTCATGCTAAGCAGCCCTTCTTTTGCTCTAGAGCAACCTCAAGCTATTCAGCAACATGCAAGGTTAAAATAAGCAGGCTAACAATGCTGTGTTCCTCTGCTCTAACAGGAAGAAAGACATGAGCTCATTTTTTACACAGGAATAAACAGACTCTACACAGAGTTAAAGACAATTGTAGCTAATTTCTGTAATTACATGGTGTAGCGTGAAACGGCTGGGCTGCTTCAAAATGGCTTTAATTGAGAAGTCACACATCTTTAAATTGTGCGTGCTAGATAGAGTTAAGCCAGTTTAGGAATTTACGGGATATTTAATCACAGAATTTCATGACTTTACATGGATGTTTAGCTATTGTGTTCTCAAATGCAGAAAGAAGCTTAAAAATTATTCAAAGCTGCTCTTTAAAAAAGTCTTTATCATGCACACGAGATTAATGACTAATCAGAGTCCGAGGAGCTCAAAGGAGCGCTCCTTCATAGTGATGTCATTGAGAAAAAGCTCAAGAGACGGGGGTGCATGGGAAACTCCTGGGGGACAGTGTTTAAATCTGTATGTGTGAGTGTGTGTGTCGAGCCCAGCTGCCGTCCTCGGTGTAACCGAGGCCTGATGGTGCACCCAGGCTGTGAGCCAGCCAATCAAAACACTCTGCCAGCAGGGCCTCTCATGCATATGCTAATGAAGCCCTCACCCTGTGCCCTGTCATTGGGAATAAAAGAGGGTTTTGTCACAAACTTTGCAGAATTCTGGCACATGGAACTATTGCTGTTTTATGCAAAAGTAACACGACGGAGGATGAGAAAGCTAATTAAAAAAATACTATGATTACAAATGAACACTAGTATTCTGCATATTCTGCACTCCAATTAGCAGCTTTCATCTGATCAGTGATATAACAGAAGCTATTTTGGTCATACTTTATTTTAGGTGTATTTAAAGGATTAGTTCACTTCTGAATGAAAATGTTCAGATAAGTTGCTCAGCTCCATTTCATCCAAGACGTTCATGTCTTTTTCCTCATGTCAAAAAGAAATTAAGGTTTTTGAGGAAAACATTCCAGGATTTTTCTCTATATAGTGGACTTCACTGGGGTTCAACATTTTAGTGCAGCTTCAAAGGGCTCTACATGATCCCAGATGAGGAATAAGGGTTTTATCTAGTGAAACGATTAGTCATTTTATAAAAAAAATAAATAAACATGATATACTTTTTAAACCACAAATGCTTATCTTGCACAGCTCTGCAAGATAACACATTGGAAAGGTCACAGAAGTACCAAACCAGTGTTTACAAAGTGAATGTGCAAAGACCAAGTCAAACATCCTTTACAAAAAAAAGGTAAAACAACAATGTCAGACAATTTAAAGTTGGAGGAGAAAATGACATGTAATTTTTCATCCTACCGCGGTACTTCTGTCTACATCACTCGTGACCTTTCAAACGTGATTACGTCATGTGTGGCGCATCGCAGAGCAGTGCAAGACGAGCATTTGTGGTTAAAAAGTTTATAATTTTTTCAGAAAATGGCTGATCGTTTCACTAGATAAGACTCTTATTCCTCGTCTGGGATCGTGTAGAGCCCTTTGAAGCTGCACTGAAACTGACATTTGGACCTTCAAACCGTTGGTTGCAACTGAAGTCCACTATATGGAGAAAAATCCTGGAATGTTTTCCTCAAAAACCTTAATTTCTTTTCAACTGAAGAAATAAAGAAACATCTTGGATGACATGGAGGTAAGTAAATTATCAGGAAATTTTAATTCTGAAGTGAACTAATCCTTTAACTACTATATACTTACATCAAAAAACAAACTTTTAGTTACAAAGTACTTTTTCACAACGGAAAGAACGCAGGAAAAGCAGTTGAGTAAACCAACTGTATGAGGACTTGTTACAACAGTACTAAGTACAGGTTAGCACTTGCGATGTGTAAGTTACAGAGAGATGTTTGTCAACTTTGTCAGTCGAAACCATCACAACACTTCAAAAATATGCCACAAAATGTCTCACAATTCACACTGCCATTTAAAGGTGCCGTAGAACGTCTTTTTAAAAGATGTAATATAAGTCTAAGGTGTCCCCTGAATGTGTCTGTGAAGTTTCAGCTCAAAATACCCCATATATTTTTTTATTTATTTTTTATTTTTTTTAACTGCCTATTTTGGGGCATCATTAAATATGTGCCGATTTAGGCTGCGGCCCCTTTAATTCATCGCGCTCACCGCCCCTGGAGCCTTTAACAGCATAAACAAAGTTCACACAATTTATATAACCATCAAAATGGATCTTTACAAAGTGTTCGTCAGGCAGCATGTCTAATCGCGCAAGTATAGTATTTATTTGGATGTTTACATTTGATTCTGAATGAGTTTGATGGTGCTCCGTGGCTAAAGCTAACATTACACACTGTTGGAGGGATTTATAAAGAATGAAGTTGTGTTTATGAATTATACAGACTGCAAGTGTTTAAAAATGAAAATAGCGACGGCTCTCTTGTCTCCGTGAATACAGTAATAAACGATGGTAACTTTAACCACATTTAACAGTACATTAGCAACATGCTAACGAAACATTTAGAAAGACAATTTACAAATATCACTAAAAATATCATGATATCATGGATCATGTCAGTTATTATCGCTCCATCTGCCATTTTTCGCTATTGTCCTTGCTTGCTTACCTAGTCTGATGATTCAGCTGTGCACAGATCCAGACATTAATGCTGGCTGCCCTTGTCTAATGCTTGAACATGAGCTGGCATATGCAAATATTGGGGGCGTACATATTAATGTGTTATGTTGAGATTCGCCCGTTCTTCAGAGGACTTTTAAACAAATGAGATTTATATAAGAAGGAGGAAACAATGGAGTTTGAGACTCACTGTATGTAATTTCCATCTACTGAACTCTTGTTATTCAACTATGCCGAGATAAATTCAATTTTTAATTCTAGGGCACCTTTAATGTGTAGAGAAAACACGTCTTTGCAAACAGTCTTGTCATTCACACACTGCAAATTCTTGTCATTCTTGATCTGTTTGTAAATGTGATGGTAACATGCTAATAGCAAAGAACGAAGGGTACAGGAAGTGAGAATGTACACTCAAAAGTTACTTAAGGTCATAGACATGAAACCTCACAGAAAGGGCTGTGTATAGAACAGCTTTTTATATATAAGAAAAGGACCATATGTATCCATAAAGACGTTTTATGACTGCAAAAGCAGTTTACTGATGGCACAAATTTAACTTAAGATCACAGTCAGTGCTTGATTGCTAGGAGTTTCCCATTAGATGATTGAAATTAAATGAACACTTATTTTACATGGTGCTTATTAAAAAAAATTAGAAGACATTTGTATCCAAAGCTATGCAATCCAGCTTTTCTGAATCTCAAGCGCAAGAAATATTTTACCAAATGGCTTTCTATTTGAGCTACACGATTCTGAATAAACTGAGAATCACAATTTGTTGTTGTTTAAAATCGAGATCAAGATTCTCCCACGATTCTGAATAGACGACTAAACAAAATAATGTAATTTACTAGAGGTTCTGACAAAATGTTAATTGCAGAAGTCTATTTTAAAACTATATATATATATAATTCATTTTAATTATTTTTTTAATAGTTTGAATGAATGATTCAGTGACTCACTCATAAATACTTCACTTGTTTCATTACTGGATGAATCAGCATTTTTGAACAAATCTCTTGAATGAATGATTCAATGACAAATACATTTTTAAAAGTCGCTTGTCACCACCTAGTGGTGTAACGATGTAATAGATACAACCAAGTTACTTTCAAAAGCCGATTTACTCTATTTTGATCACTACCGTAGACATCAGTGTTTATATCCAAACTATAAACATTTATCCCTGTACTTCTGTAATAATTTTATTTATTGTAACATAGAAATAATGATAACTGTGTGGTTAAATAGACTGTGTTTGAAGCTGTTTCATACCTAAACATGACAACTGTTCGTTCTGGATCAGAACACAGATCTAAATGTTCGCTGTGATACTTGTCAAAGGTTACATATAGCCAAATTGCTGTCATTAATTGTGCATCTTTACTTTATATTAATTGAACTCATAGGCTGTATGAAAAAAGTGTGACCAGTGTGGTCTGATTCACAAACAAATGACTCTTATGAGCCAGTTTCTCAGTCAAATGACTCTTTAACTTGAAAGTTAACAGTCTGGTTTATACTTTATTGAATGAACTCACTGAATCCATCAGAGCAGTTACTGAATCCTCATCCGACTCACTTAATGAACTGTAAGTCGTCTCAAAATGAAGCATACTTCAGCATCATTACTGACTGACTGTTCATATGATAACTTAACTAGATACACTTAAAGATACACAGTTTTTTCTACCCAAAATAAATATTTATTCCGCTCTGTCCTCGTTTAACCGCAAATCTAAGGAGGGCAACATATCAGACATTCACTGGAAAACTGAGGTGCTCTTAAACATGCTTGAGTGCAACAGTGACCCACTTTCAACGGTCTAATGGATGTTTTTCATTACTGCTAAATCAGGCCCAACCGTCTGGCCCGACAGAGAAATGCAAGGAATGACAATGGATCTTATTTTCTGTATCTTTGCCAAGAGATATGCTAACTCTTCAGCAATGTGCAGCATTCCCATCGCCAATGGGAAGAACGTATCAGAAAGGGTCACGGGACGCTCACAGGGCCATGTGGAGCACTTTTCTCAAGAGTCTATATCAGAATGCATTCAACACAACGTGAGATGTTCTACAGCTAAAATAGTGCATTAACAGGATAATTCAGTTGCTTCTGTGGAACAAAAAAGAAGATATTTTGAGAAATGTCTCAGTGTTTTTTGTTCATACAATGGAAGTCAGTGGTCTCTAAAACTCTGGTTATCAACAACACACTTAAAATATCTTCTTTTGTGTTCCGCAGAATAAAGAAAGTGACTAAATGATGATTTTTGAGAGAACTACACCTTTAAGCTCTGGTCATGTGATGCAGCACATCCCTTCAGATGTAAACAAGAGCTGAGAAAACAGAGTCATATGGAAGGCATAAGCAGCTTAAAGGCACTATGATTTAAATCAATAATATTCCGCATGCCTGAAATGAAAACATCCAGTAAACAATCGACCACAGCAAACAATACAACTATGGTGTACTCAAATACTCCTGACAAAGCAGCTAATCATACCTCTAGAGGTAAAAACAGACCTTCCTTCTGCCCTCACTGCATCATGACAAAAATACAATCATTTCTTTGATTTTTGCACAAACAGACCTTTGACCTGACGCGATGACGAATGCGGAGGCACAGAGGATAGAGCAAAACAAATCACTGGTCGCAAATTAGAAGTTTAAAATGAGAAACTTTAAACAGAAACGTTGGAGGATTTCGATATAAGAGAAGAGGAGCTTGAGTTTGTTGTCCAGCCATATTTGTTTGAACCGTGAGAGGCGTCTAAACTTACGATACTCCTACATCCTGCATCATACATCCCGTCAGAGGATTATGTTGTTTGAATATATAAACTTTTAAATATCGATATTTTTCTTACAAAAACGCATCCCTTTGCTTCAAAAGGCCTTTATTAACCCTCCTGAGTATATGGATTTATGTTTTTATGGATGGATGCATTTTTTCAGAATTTGGCCTACCATTTGCAACCATTATAAACCTTGGAAGACTTAAGGATATTTTTAAATACATCTCGGATTGTGATCGTCTGAAAAAAGACAGTCATGTACACCTAGGATGGCTTGAGGGTGAGTAAATCCTTGATTAATTTTCATTTTTGGGTGAACTGTCCCTTTAATACCATTTTTGCACTATGTTTTTATATGATATTATAAAATCATGCCAGAATAAAAAATATATACATTTATTACATTTTAAGATATTTTAATCTCAAATGAAATGGCTGTATTGACCTTTGGACGGTTAAACCGAATTTTGACACTTAAAAATCTTTAAAATGCCTTCATATGTAGCAAAATATAGTTAAAATCTTTTGGATTCAATAAAAGAGATCTAGTTATACTAACTTATATACTTCAGATGTCACATCTTTGTTTTTAATATTATATATATACAGTATACACACACACACACACACACGGAGTAACATCATATTTCTTCTTTAAAACCAAATTATTGTAGTGTTTTACAGGGTTAGTTCACCCAAAATGATTTTCTGTCATTAATTACTCACCCTCATGTCGTTCCACACCCATAAGAGCTTCATTCACCTTCAGAACACAAATTAAGATATTTTGTTGAAATCCGAGAGGTTTTTTTATCTCCCATAGAAAGCAACATAATTACCACATTCAAGGTCCAGAAAGGTTGAAAAAAAATTGTTAAAATAGTTCATGTGACTACAGTGGTTCAACCTTAATGTTATGAAGCAATGAAAATCCATTTTGTGGACAAAAACAAAACAAAAATAACAATTTCTTCTCTTCCCTGTCAGACTCCTAGAGTTTTACGCGGTGCGCAGTTTATGCACAAAAAGTATTCTCGCCGCTTCATAACATTAAGGTTGGACCACTGTAGTCACACTGTACACACGTACATTTCTGGACCTTGAATGTGGTAATTATGTTGTTTTCTATGGCAGATAAAAAAAAAAAAACACTTTCAGAGTTCATGAAAAATATCTTAATTTGTGTTCTGAAGGTGAATGAAGGTCTTACTGGTTCATACTCTCAAAGTACTTTTTTTATAAACGTGTCAAAAAAAGGCAAACCAGCAACCACAATCACGCTTACACATGCATGATAAAAAAAAAAAAACTAGACTCGTTTCCTCTAAAAACAGCATGTTAGCAGTTTCCTTCCCCAGCTAACACAGATTCAAGAGTGTAACCCAGTCACGTGCTTATGTACTTTTTACAATAATGACATATTAAAACATTTCAAAACAACTAAATCTCTTTTTTACACATTAAAACATCAGCACTTCAGTAAACTCTTGCCACAACAATGTGACTGGATGCTGCTTTAGGGCTTTTTGTGCTCCCCCGATGATCTCAGTGACCTCTCTTTGTCTCGAGGGTCTCGTGTGGGACACACTCCATTGATCGCGCTTTCCCCCAGGGGGAACGTCATGATGGACACCAGTCACTTTCACTACAGGGTCAGCTGCACTACAACCATGTCTAAATGTATCATTTATTGCTCATCAATGCATCGAGCCTCAACAGACATGAATAACTGCAAGCTTCTCCATGACTCAGAGTTGCACAATACACACATAACAGTACAATCATGCTCTCTGACAAATTGCACATAAGGATAAGGATGGATCGATGGTATAGGGACAGAGTGAGAGCATTTCGGGCCATTTGTCCTGTTGGGCCAGAGCAGGTTTATCACTGTGTCTATGTTTACACTGCAAGCCTAAATTCTGATTTATTGCTCACATCAGATTTTTTTTGTTTTGTTTGGCTGTTCACATTATGATTTAACAATATCAGATTTGAGTGTGAACAGCTCACGATCCTAAACTGACATGAGTGGACACGCCCCTTACTGCTGATTGGTGAGTTTTGGTGCTCGGTTTGATCTACGTTCAACAGTGTTTCTCCAGCATTTGTTTTCTGCACCTTTAACAGTCATTAGTTATATACCATAAAAATGATTTCTGAAGCATCAGGCTCTACATACACCACGGTTTCACAGACAAGGCTTAAGCCTAGTAGTCCCAGACTAAAATGGATTATTGATACAAGCAGCTTGCACTAACAGATCTTAAAATATGTCACTGCCATTGTTTCGTCTCAAGATGCACATCAGTGATGTTTTTTCTAAGGCACGTTTATAAAAACGTCTTAGTCTTAATTGAACTAACAATCCTGGCTTAATCTAAGCCCTGTCTGTGAAACCAGGCAGTTTAGTTACAGTAAACGTTTTAAATGCACAATATGTAAGATTTTTTTATTAAAATATCCAAAAACCACTATACATTTTGTAGGGATGTCAAACGATAGTTGCCACTGGATATTCGCCTTGCACCTTCTATTGTCATTTTTAAGAAGAGGCTGAAAACGTATCTTTTCTCCCAAGAGTTTTTAAATTAGTCTTAGTTCTCTGTTATTTTAGTATATTGTCCACCATGTTGTTTTATTCTGATTTTATTTTATTATTTTCGTATTTTATTTCATTTTTATCATTATTAATATTATCATTTTTTCTATACTCTGTTCAGCACTTTGGTCAGCTTTGCTGTTTTTAAATGTGCTATATAAATAAAATTTACTTACTTACTAAACGATTAATTGCGATTAATCGCATAAAAAATAAAAGTTTGAGTTCGCCTAATATATGTGGGTGTACTGTGTGTACTTATTATATAAATACAAACACATTCATGTATATATTTGAGAAATATTTTATTAAAATTTTATATACATATAAAAAAAAATTGTACATATTTCTCTTAAATATATACATTAAAGGTGCAATATGTAAGAAATTTGCAGCAAAATATCCAAAAAGGCCATTGATATATATTTTGTTCACTTGAGTACTTACATTTATTTATTATTTGTAAATCGTGAGAAAATTGCAATTTTAACCAAGGCTCCGGGACGTGTGAGGAGTCGCCTGTCAATTGCGTCATACCCACGTTACTCTCGGTTTCCGGTTTTATTTTGTAGAAACCATGGAAACACCAAAAACGCTTTAATAGTTACATGTTTTAATAGACAAGGGAACAACTGTTTTGATATATTTATAGACAGAAAACTAATTGTTGTTGCTCAACACGTTTAGTCTTATTGTTTAAATTTGTTTAATTTTTTTTGCGAGTACCATGCTTTACCATGCCTCAGAGAAAAACACTATTTTGTCAAATAGCTAACATAGCATAATCAGATGCAGCTTTATTTTTAGTAACAGTAATACAATTAATTGCATGTCATTTATCAACACAAGCCATCCAGCATTTAACATGATATTCTAAAATCGATCTATCTTACTGCAGCTTGTTTAAATCTTGTTTTCTTGATTTACAGCGAGTACCATGTTTTACCATGCCTAACATCGATCTAGCTTCCTGCAGTGTCAGCAAGTGTCTCATAGTAGCCGGCGAGCGAACGCACAGAATAGCATTATAACAACTTTCAACAAACTCAAATGTATCTAATATGATGATTTCGCGAAATCAAGGCGTCATTAAAAGCTGCAGTCCGCGATTCTAGTGGTTAATAAACAGAGCTGCAAGTGTCTTGCAGAAGAACATTGTAGCCGGAGCTACTTTTCTCTGTGCATGTCTATGACGAGTCACGCAGTTACGGTGATACGAGTCCTACCAGTCTGGTCTGAAATAGTCCGAATATAAACACTTATTATAAGTGTACCATAATGATTCAGGGCAAGACAAAAACACGGTTTGGAAAATGGATTCATGTTGTACATTCTCATTAAATTAATTTTTTAAATTTTGAACACAATAAAAGTTACGGACTGCAGCTTTAAGCTACGCCTTTGGTTTGAATAAGCGACCTCTAGTGGCAAATATGTACATATTGTGCCTTTAAATGTCATTCAATGTTATAATTTTCTTTTATGATTTTTTATTTTTTTTTAATTTATTAGATTTTAAAACTGTATTAAATTGTATTTGTCTGTGTTAAATGTAATATTTATTTATTTTTGGATAAATAATATTTTGGATATATAATTAAATGTAACTTAATTATTTCTTTTGTCAAATGCTCTATTTTTTAAAACCAGTGGCCCAATCCTCGATGAGCCCTACATCCAGAAACAGCATTTCCAGAAACTCAAATTTAAGAGGAAACCGATGCTCTGATTACATCGGTGGAGATCTAGCAAAACAGAAAATGCAAGATGAGGAAGCCTGAAACCACAGGAAATCTGCACTCTCGCCCTACAAGACTTCACGTGCTGGTTGAAAAGGCCTTTTACATGAGAATATGGTGTAAGTGAGTCACTGTAAAACACTAAAACAGGCGAAAATATACGGTCACACTTTAGTTTAGGGTCAATTCTCACTATTTTGCATCAACAAACTCCTAATAACTGCTTATTAATAGTTAGTAAGGTACTTAAATGTAGGTATTGGGTAGGATTAATAGATGTAGAATAAAGTCGTGAAGAATAAGGCATTAGTATGTGCTTTATAAGTACTAATAAACAGCCAATATCCTAGTAATATACATGCTAATAATAAGCAACTAGTTAATAGTGAGAATTGGACCCTAAACTAAAGTTACTATATGTTTGTATCAGACTGTTTTAAAACATACAATTTTATTTCTTCATTTTAATCTCACATAAAGTGACTGAATACTGGAGATGAAGGAATTGATGTTGGGTTAAAAAAGATTACATAATAGTAATAAAATCTTGTTTTGAAGAATGCTGGAAATGTTTATGAACAAATAAATCCTGTTACATAAATATGAACGCAGAACATAAACACCTCGAATATACGAAGATATTGTAGAATATATTACTGATCCTCATTCTTGTAAACAAAAGTAAATAATGTCAGCCTCCATTTTTTTTTATATATATATATAAACAATATGGATGGATGAGCTATTATGAAATGACAGATTTGATCTTCTGTTGAGTTTAACCTAATTAATATAAGCTTTTCCCAATAATAAACAATAAGTAAACAGGTTTCCTTTAAGAATGAAGGGTCTCTAGTAAGGTCTATAACACCCCAAATGTTTGTTTTTTAAGTCCACCGTCTGTGAATATAATATGATAATAAAATAAATCTCAACTGACCTCTCTGAAATGACATTTTAGCGTATTTTCAGCAGGTTTGATCATTACAGGACTCTATTTATTCTAGTTTTCGGTTTGATTCATCACAGAACTAACAACTTTAAGCAAATACTCAATAAAACCACATAAATCTGTCGAAATCATAGTCGTGAACCGCTCATCTGGTCTTACCGGACAGCTCGTCTGGTTCTAAGCCGCTCTCGGTGTCCAGACCGCAGACCACGAAATAATCCGCGAAGCGGCAGGAGCTCGAGCTGAATCCGGTGCTCATTTTGAGTCGGCTCCGCTTGTGCTCTTCTGTTTGCGGGTCTAGAGGAGCGCATAGTACGAGCTCTCTGGATCATTCTGCGCAGCCATTGCGGATGGGAATCAAGGCAGGAGCCCAGAGCGCCAGTCGCATTGTGGCCTCCGGTACAGCTGTTCTCCGT